>NC_091227.1:26513822-26660327 GCF_040958095.1 Procambarus clarkii
AACGTCCTTTTTGTTTGACCAAACGCGACATCCAAGACCGATTAGGGATATTTAACTTCTTCCTAATTTCAAATATTTTTGTTATGTCTTTATAAAAAAATTCCGGGCTCCAAATACTCAGGGCTCTGAGAAACAATCCAGAAAATATTGCCCGCTTAACCTGATCATGATGATTTGAGTAGAAATTAACATACGAGCACACATTGGTAGGTTTTCGAAACACATAGAATTTGAAATTCCTATCGATTCAATGAATCATGATGTCTAAATAAGGCAGAACATCAATTATCTTCATTCTTACTTGTGAATTTAATTGACGGAACCACCGAATTACGCTGAATGAGAAAATCTGTCTGGTCATGGTTAACCGGCCACAGGCATAAAATATCGCCAACATAAGTATACCACACCAAATTCGAGGGTAAAATCCTAGGTAAGATATTCGTTTCAAAATACTCCACGTAAAAATTGCTCAAAACAGGGGAGAGGGGATTACCCATCGTCATGCCAAATGTTTGTTTATAAAATGATTCATTTAAAGCTGAAATAATTCTCTTTAATGCACAATTTTATGAGTTCATTGTTTGTCACGCCCCAGTCACATAAAGTGTAACACTACAGTCATATAAACTGTCTCGCCCCAGTCTTATAAACTGTCACGCTCCAGTCATATAAAGTGTCACGCTCCAGTCATATAAACTGTCACGCCCCAGTCATATAAACTGTCACACCCCAGTCATATAAACTGTCTCGCCCCAGTCATAAACTGTCACGCTCCAGTCATATAAAGTGTCACGCTCCAGTCTTATAAACTGTCACGCCCCAGTCATAAACTGTCACGCCCCAGTCATATAAAGTGTCACGCTCCAGTCATATAAACTGTCACGCCCCAGTCATATAAACTGTCTCGCCCCAGTCATATAAACTGTCAATTACAATAAACGGGGATGATAACTTTCACTCACTCTGGCCCTCGCAGCCCTGAACCACCGACCCCACGGACGGGAGACAGTCGGATACATAAGACACTGTACCCGGAGTAGGATACATAAGACACTGTACCCGGAGTAGGATACATAAGACACTGTACCCGGAGTAGGATACATAAGACACTGTACCCGGAGTAGGATACATAAGACACTGTACCTGGAGTAGGATACATAAGACACTGTACCCAGAGTAGGATACATAAGACACTGTACCCGGAGTAGGATACATACGACACTGTACCCGGAGTAGGATACATAAGACACTGTACCCGGAGTAGGATACATGACACTGAACCTGGAGTAGGATACATAAGACACTATACCCGGAGTAGGATACATAAGACACTGTACCCGGAGTAAGATACATGACACTGAACCTGGAGTAGGATACATAAGACACTGTACCCGGAGTAGGATACATAAGACACTGTACCCGGAGTAGGACACATAAGACACTGTACCCGGAGTAGGATACATAAGACACTGTACCCGGAGTAGGATACATAAGACACTGTACCCGGAGTAGGATACATAAGACACTGTACCCGGAGTAAGGATAAATAAGACACTGTACCCGGAGTAGGATACATAAGACACTGTACCTGGAGTAGGATACATAAGACACTGTACCCAGAGTAGGATACATAAGACACTGTACCCGGAGTAGGATACATAAGACACTGTACCCGGAGTAGGATACATAAGACACTGTACCCGGAGTAGGATACATGACACTGAACCTGGAGTAGGATACATAAGACACTATACCCGGAGTAGGATACATAAGACACTGTACCCGGAGTAAGATACATGACACTGAACCTGGAGTAGGATACATAAGACACTGTAACCGGAGTAGGATACATAAGACACTGTACCCGGAGTAGGATACATAAGACACTGTACCCGGAGTAGGATACATAAGACACTGTACCCGGAGTAGGATACATAAGACACTGTACCCGGAGTAGGATACATAAGACACTGTACCTGGAGTAGGATACATAAGACACTGTATCCGGAGTAGGATACATAAGACACTAAACCTGGAGTCGGATACATAAGACACTGTATCCGGAGTAAGATACATGACACTGAACCTGGAGTAGGATACATAAGACACTATACCCGGAGTAGGATACATAAGACACTGTACCCGGAGTAAGATACATGACACTGAACCTGGAGTAGGATACATAAGACACTATACCCGGAGTAGGATACATAAGACACTGTACCCGGAGTAGGATACATAATACACTGTACCCGGAGTAGGATACATAAGACACTGTACCCGGAGTAGGATACATAAGACACTGTACCCGGAGAAGGATATATAAGGCACTGTACCCGGAGTAGGATACATAAGACACTGTACCCGGAGTAGGATACATAAGACACTGTACCCGGAGTAGGATACATAAGACACTGTACCCGGAGTAGGATACATAAGACACTGTACCCGGAGTAGGATACATAAGACACTGTACCCGGAGTAGGATACATAAGACACTGTACCCGGAGTAGGATACTTAAGACACTGTACCCGGAGTAGGATACATAAGACACTATTCCTGGAGTAAGATACATAAGACACTGTACCCGGAGAAGGATACATAATACACTGTACCCGGAGAAGGATATATAAGACACTGTACCCGTAGAAGGATACATAAGACACTGTACCAGGAGTAGGATACATAAGACACTATTCCTGGAGTAGGATACATAAGACACTGTACCCGGAGTAGGATACATTAGACGCTGTACCTGGAGTAGAGTAGGATACATAAGATACTGAACCCGGAGAAGGATACATAAGACACTGTACCCGGAGTAGGATACATAAGACACTGTACCCGGAGTAGGATACATAAGACACTGTACCCGGAGTAGGATACATAAGACACTGTACCCGGAGAGGGATACATAAGACACTGTACCCGGAGTAGGATACATAAGACACTGTACCCGGAGTAGGATACATAAGACACTGTACCCGGAGTAGGATACATATGACACTGTACCCGGAGTAGGATACATAAGACACAGTACCCGGAGTAGGATACATACGACACTGTACCTGGGGTAGGATACATAAGACACTGTACCTGGAGTAGAGTAGGATACATAAGATACTGTACCTGGAGTAGGATACATAAGACACTGTACCTGGAGTAGGACACATAAGACACTGTACCTGGAGTAGGATACATAAGACACTGTACCCGGAGTAGGATACATAAGACACAGTACCCGGAGTAGGATACATAAGAGACTGTACCCGTAGTAGGATACATAAGATACTGTACCTGGAGTAGGATACATAAGACACTGTACCTGGAGTAGGATACATAAGACACTGTACCTGGAGTAGGACACATAAGACACTGTACCTGGAGTAGGATACATAAGACATTGAACCTGGGGTTGGATACATAAGAGACTGTACCCGTAGTAGGATACATAAGATACTGTACCTGGAGTAGGATACATAAGACACTGTACCCGTCCCTGGTACTCTACTAGGTCATCACACTCTTACTAATGACAATAAACACAAACTTCACTTGAGTAACTTACGCACTACGACCCACGTCTGTCTTCAGTAGACAGTCATGCGAGACAATCTTTCTTGCAGTGATACAACTCCCAGCAGGACAATGGTTCACAAGTGTCGCAACACCTGAGGTGAGCACTCGCACCACAGGTGTGAGCGCTCACCCCTCCTCTCTATGCTCGCGCTGCTTCCACATTATTTGATTATCTTCGTCACTCTTGGATAGAGAGTGACGAAGATAATAATAAGTGACGATGCCGTTGAGCAGCTGCTCAACGGCACCGCAGCTGCTCAACAGCTCAGCAGCTGCTCAGAGGCACCGCACCTTCTCAACGGCACCACAGCTGCTCAACGGCTCAGCAGCTGCTCAGAGGCACCGCAGCTGCTCAGCGGCACCGCTGCTGTGAGGCAGCTGTTCTCTTGATTTGCCTCAAAGGACTAAATACAAGGTCAAGAAATCCACCTAAGCTAACCTAACGATGCATAGAAAACACTTAAGTCTGTGAGCTGCTACCTTTCATAGTACTTCCTAATATATACTATGGAGGACCATAACGTACAAAGTGAGACGTATTATTCAAGAGGTCACGTTTTCTACCCTCACTTCATTTGTTCCAGAAGCATTTTTCTAAATTATTCACCAAAGTAATGTACAATAAGCAATTTCCAGGAGCACCATAGCACCTAGCCTAGCCCAACACCCTAATCCTAATCTAACACACCCTAACCTAACACACCCTAATAAACCCTCACCTAATGCACCCCTCACTTAACACACCCTAATAAACCCTCACCTAAAGCACCCTCACTTAACACACCCTAATAAACCCTCACCTAATGCACCCCTCATCAAACACCCTAACATAGCTCAACCTGACCTAATACAACTTAACCTAATAGACCCTAATGGTGAACTGAGCGGGAGGTGGTGTAGCCCTGCTGCTACATCTACACAGGAGTTTACCTACAGCTACAGATGGTGAATTGAGTGGGAGGTGGTGTAACCCTGATGCTACATCTACACAGGAGTTTACCTACAGCTACAGATGGTGAATTGAGTGGGAGGTGGTGTAACCCTGATGCTACAGCTACACAGGGTGTATTGAGCGGGAGGTGGTAACGCTCTTTTGTTACAGCTACACAGGAGTTAACTACAGCTACACAAGGTGAACTGAGCGGGAGGTGGTGTAGCCCTGTTGCTTCAGCTACAAAGGGTGAACTGAGCGGGAGGTGGTGTAGCCCTGTTGCTTCAGCTACAAAGGGTGAACTGAGCGGGAGGTGGTGTAGCCCTGTTGCTTCAGCTACAAAGGGTGAACTGAGCAGGAGGTGGTGTATTCCTGTTGTTACAGATACACAGGTTAAACTGAGCTGGAGATGGTGTATCCCTGTTTTTTACAGCTACACCAAATGCATTAAATGATTTACCAGACTGCATGGTGGCATTGGCAGTTTCATCAACTAACCTATATGAGTCAAGGTTTCCTTTGTTAACAATATGACGACAAAAGAAATCCTTGCATTCTGGTCATGACTGTAAGGTAACAATGTCTTTCTCATCTACTACAAAACGTGCATCACCTTTGGTGGTGTCAACACTTGACCTAGCAATAGCCAAGTAATCATCGTCAGAAGGTTCTGAGAAACGCGCTTTGGCCTTTGCCTCCACCTTGCAAAACCATGATTCCAACAAGCGAGATATTCCAGCAAAAAGTGAAATAGCCATCTCCTGAATGGAGCGCTGAACTTTGGTACGAGCAACTTCTCCATTTGACTCAGAGGGAGTTGCAACAGTTCCAGGCATTGTCACAAACTTAGTGAATGGTTGGGAATGCAAGTTGTAATGAGGCACACTAGGCATAAGAATAGAATTTACAAAAAAATATTAACACTCAAAATATGAAACTAGTTTCAAGTAAGTAAATGCCTGAATGAAAAAAATTAAATTCTAATAGACAAGACAAAATAAATGGGAATCAGCGAAAACTTTCAATTAAATATTCCATCTGGTATGAACATGACTCGAAACTGGTGTAATGTAAATTAATTGAACCAGGCAAAGTTCCATTAAACATTAAACTAATTAAATTAAACAAGTATATTAAACAAGGTAATTAAACAAGTATAGTATTCAACACTCAACATGTGGCAATAAGATGATTAATAAAGAGTACAATGCAGAAAAATGCACACAAAACATCAACATTTAATGCAGGACATGTGGGCAATAAAGCATCAAGAATTTAAAACAAAAATTTATTTTCTGTAAAAGTTTAAATAAAGTGGAGTGTTGAAATAATTCATAATGACTCTGCAGTGTTATAGCAACTGCTGTAATTAGCTTGTAATTACCTGGTAAAGTACTATAAGAACAGGTAATGAGGAACGCTCAAATTAGTAACATGATGCACTAATATTTAATATGAAATGCTGAAAGAAAAACTTCAGATTAAGGTCTGGTGAAAATATATATAAGAATAATCTATAGTACACTTTCAACTGATGGAAAAACCTTATTGCTTACCTAATGCACTGGATCAGAATGTACTTGAAACCACTTGGAATATTACTAATGCTCAATGGAATCTTGTTTCACCAAAACACCACAGAATAAGCTACGAGTGTGGAATAGGTAGCCAATTCCTCTTATCAAGTCAATGAGGGGTAGCAATAATTAATATACAGGGGTATTCCTCCTTTAAAACAATTTTATTATGTAGCATAATGGATACCAGCTACAGTTTACTTAACTCAGGGGTGTGGTATACCCTACACAATAGTAGCCAACAAGAGAAAGAGCTGAGCAGTGGCTGTGTTTACATCTGGAGGCGAGAGTGAGACTTGCGGCAGTTTCGTGAAGCTGATCTGACGTCATGGACTGCTGTGACGTCACGGGAAAGGAAACGGCGATATTGCAGCACAGGTGATATGTTGAAGTGAAGACAGATGTTCTCTGATGGGTGCTGGAACAGTAGCGACGTGAGTAGCGTCGGCGTGATGGAGTTGATAATGGCTGGTAATTGCGTCGGTGACGCGTCAGTGATGACGTTGATGTGGCGTCTGTGATGGCGTCACTAGACATTTTTTTTGAGAGAGATATATACAAGAGTTGTTACATTCTTGTACAGCCACTAGTACGCGTAGCGTTTCGGGCAGGTCCCTGGAATACGATCCCCGCCGCGAAGAATCGTTGTTACAACCAAGTACACATTTTACTGTTGCATTAAACAGAGGCTACAGTTAAGGATTTGCGCCCAGTAAATCCTCCCCGGCCAGGATACGAACCCATGACAAAGCGCTCGCGGAACGCCAGCGAGTGTCTTACCACTACACCACGGAGACTGTAAATACAGGATAACATCAATTGTTCAGATAACTGCACACACACATCCAGTGAGCAGTGTAATGCAATCGAAGCTGGAGTTGACACTTGGCGGCGTTGACAGTGGCTAGGGAGTACAGACCAAAACACCTGGAGCAAGTGGACTGAAGAGTCACCGGACGTTTGAAATTCAAATGGACTGAGCGCAGGAACTGTCCTCTCCCCCGGTCCATAGAATTACCCAAATCTACCCAAATTTATCCATATCCTCCTAGCATTATGTACGTAATGAAGAAATATGGTATATTTACTTATTGTAATGTTGGTGTTGCATGTAAAACATGATCAAACCTATTTTTACTCTGAAATAATGTAATTTCATATCAAAATTAGAAGTAAATATGTAGCAGGAGACGCCATAGGAAGTCGGCGGTCCAAGCGACAAAATTGTGGAGCGACTTATGCAAGGTATATGGTCGCCAGGAGAGTGTTTGCTGCCATATCAGCCTCCTGTACACAGTGATCCAGTCGTCGCACTTCTTTGCTCAAATTGTCGCAAATTTAATTAATGATATTAACAAGTAGAATGGGTATTTGTAATAATATCTTTCATAAATAGTCACAAAACATTTAATATTTATTTAAAAAAGTGTGTCTGGAAATTAAATTAACTCCACAGGACAATAATTTTGTTATATAGATACTAACGTTATTCGTTTGTATGCGTTCGCTGCTTAAGCTACTCATGTCCTTTTCGTACATCGAACACCGAACCCTACACGCTCTCTGATATATTGCTTAATTAATAGAGATTCACAAATAAAACTTATATTTGTATATGTTATCAGAAAGGCAGAGATAAAATAGTTTTTGAGAATCCATCACAGAAATTATATCTTATTAGAGAGGGAAAGATATTCATATTTTAAACAAGATTTCTTGTCCGACGCTCTCCCTATCGATGGGAACTATGATCTTTCGAAGATCAATGTTAATTTAATATAGATATTGTAATAAACGAAGTTTTCTATGTCATAATAAAGATAGACATATAAGCTACATGTTAATGCTTTAGCATAAATATAACTGAACTGAAAGTGAAGATATATGCCTTTTTATAGTTACGTGATGGCTACCTCAGGGAGTGTGAAGGCCTGCAAAGAAGCCAATCAATTGTGTAATTCATTTGCATATATGCAAAGTAACATTAAAGGTCTATTTGACAGCATATACACAGATGTAGACAATAATGTGACTACATTTCAAGGAAAGTATATCTTAAATGAAAGCCAAGATATTGTTAAATAAATAGCCAATACCATACCATCGCCGGTGTCCGAACACATGAAAACTTCCAATGCATCAATGTCCTGCCAGGCGGGTAATACAGGCTTCACAATTCCGAAAAATTTTGTAATTCAGAAAGATGCGTTGATAAAAGTAAATGTTTTATATTTTAAATACAGATATAAACTTAGCTTTCATACGTTTATTGTAACAATATCTCAAGTACAAGAGCCAAGATATATTTTGGATTTAGCAATTTCCTATTAAGTTGCAGTGCTGCCTTAATTGTGTATGATCATCATATACACACAGAAATTAACTTATTAAATATTGAGGTAAAGATAGACGTATGTTAATTATGACGCCGGATCCCTCTTAAGAACTTAATTATTAACCATAATATTATAATTATAATAATTCATTATAATTAATTAAGACCGGGGGAGCCGGTCGGCCGACCGGACAGCATGCTCGACTTGTGATCCTGTGGTCCTGGGTTCGATCCCAGGCGCCGGCGAGAAACAATGGGCAGAGTTTCTTTCACCCTATGCCCCTGTTACCTAGCAGTAAATAGGTACCTGGGTGTTAGTCAGCTGTCACGGGCTGCTTCCTGGGGGTGGAGGCCTGGTCGAGGACCGGGCCGCGGGGACACTAAAGCCCCGAAATCATCTCAAGATAACCTCAAGATTCATTGTGTTAGGGGACAGGAAGCCACAGTATATTCATACACGATAGGCTTTTATCAAGGTCATCCTTAAGGTCTAATTATTGACCCCACACAGGATGCCACCCCACAACAAGCTGACTAACTCTTGAGTACCTACTTACTGCTAGGTGAACAGTCGCATTATGTGAAAGGAAATGTACCCAACCATTTCTGTCCCGCCCAGGATTCGAACACGAAATTCTCGATTGTGTGTCGAGAACGAACACAACTGTACTACTGGGACCCCTTTATATATGATGATATGTTTTATATCATCAGAAAATTGGAAACATAAAATATAGTTGCAAATATTTGTCATTAAAGTATTTATTTTGGAAACAGAGGTATATTTTAGTTACCCTAATATAGAGCCCGAATATCATAGACTCAACATGTGAATGGTAATTTATTGTGCACCCAGTACTCATCATGTGAGTCATAGTACTTTTGTAACCCTTTCTCATCGTGAGAATCTTTGTGTTCTCAAATTCAAATTATTCTCCATGCTCATCCTGTGTGTGATAGTTTCTTGTGCAACCCATACTCATCCTGTGAGTGGTAGTTCAGTGTGTACCTTACATTCATCCTATACTCATACTCATCCTCATTATTTTTGCACCCCATTCTCATCGTCAAGAAGTGCATTTTACCAGCATTGTAATATAAATTAAGAATTAAGGCTTAACTGGATTACGGACCCATAATCAAAATAAGAGCCATCACTAATTATCATGACAAACGGCCTACGCTACACTTCGGCCTTCGACAAGCTGCCGCCGTAGGTGGGTATAGTTTATTGTACACCCCTGCACATGGGAAGGAAGCATTGGAATATGGACATGTGAACCATTACCCTTCCCCCCACTCCTGTTAATAATATTACTACTACTAATAATAATTAAATAATAATAATAGAAAAAACGTACTGTAATGCCATAGGGCTTAAATTCAGGCGAAGGAAAGATCCAATAAATGTGTAAGTGTATAAAAAAAAAAATTTGATCTAACTTTTATTCTTTCTCAATGAGTTGTATACAATGATTTGATTATACATTGTTCTGCTGTGAACATTGTATACAGTCCCTCTGGATACTCATCCCCACAACAATTAACTAACTCCCAGGTACCTACTTACTGCTAGGTGAACAGCAGTTCATCTACTAGTGAACACCACCTGCCAGCTCACCTAGCAATGAACACCACCTGGACATCGCACCTCACCACCTGCTGGTACAATGGAGAGAGCAAAGTATACAATTTTTCAAGTATAAGAATCAAGATATATGTAGGATTTAATAACTTCCTATAAAATTTCAATAATATCTTTATTGCACTTTTTCATCTTCATCATTTACATAAAAAATTAACATACAAATGTAATCATTTTAATATACAAAACAAAAGTAGATTTATATACGTATGATAATTATGATGCAGGATCGCCATTAAATACTTAATTATAAACCACAATATGTTCTATATCATCAGAAATTCAGAAACTTAACATATATTTTCAAATATTTGTAATGTGACGGTGTTCTCCCCCTTATATTTCTCCCACGCCAGCTGTAAGTCATATCCAATTTACCCGAACGTTCTCTACGTTCCGCGGAACAATTTGACATATGTGGGAGCGTGAAGTGTTCTCGCGTTGGCAAGAAATTCGCAAGAGAAGAGTATTTTGGCCAGTGGTTTAGGCCCTTTAGGACACCAAGATGGCGCCGGCCACGACGTTTTCCCGCTAAGACGTTATGACGTCAGTGGCACCAGATTGGTCAAGAACAGTGACATGGCACAGGGAGCCAATGAGAAACGCCCCTGGCAAGTATGACGTCATGAGTGCAGGGGGGTCCGGACGGCGCGGGCCGTGGCGCCCAGGAGTTTGACACGACACGTCAAGGAGGTCGGACATGCGATCGGGGATCCTGTCAGTCTGACAGTTTCGCCCATCTCCGGTGGATTTACGCATCACCTGTAGTCTACAACCACCCTGTGAGGTCTTCCTGAACTCCGTGTAAGGAATTGACGAGAATCGAGCAACAAGTGCTCCAGTGACAGGTGCTTTGCAAGAAGTGAGGTCTGAGCAGTGACGTCTGGGACCACTGTGCAGTCTCACCAGTTAGGTGATGACGTAGCTGCTGGGCCAATTCACCATGAGACAGTGACAGTGGATTTTACACGTCATCCTGTAGTCTGCAATCACCCTGTGAGGACTTCCTATATTCCATGTGTTGGACCGAAGAAGGAATTGACGAGAAATGAGCAGCAAGTGCTCCAGTGACAGGTGTGTTGCAAGAAGTGAAGTCTGAGCAGTGACGTCCAGGACGACTGTGCAGTTTCACCAGTTTGGGTGACGACGTAGCGGCTGGGCCAATCCACAGAGAGGCAGGGGAAGAACGAAGCTAACTGGGAATCAGGACGACTGCAGCCGGGAGTAAGGACTGCAGACGTAGTTGTGAGGAGAAGTCGACGGCTAGGAGACCGACTCCAACCCTTCAAGAGGTTGTGGAGGAGCACGGGCCTGCAGAGGATAGAGCACGGTGAAGACGCGCTTCTGGGTGTTGATTGGGTTCCTGGAGAGATCATCAGTGTGTGTGTGGGGGCGTTCCCTACAACGAGTCGAGAGCCGGGACCAGGAGGTACAATTCAACTTTCAACAGAGGACAAGTCCACATCATTGAGGTGGAAGTAGGTAATTCAGTTTTCCCTCCCCATTCCCCTGTAGTCAGCTATTTAGCCAGAGTATCTTTTATGTCGTGAGCATGGCTCACCAATGTCTATGTCTTAGTAAGGCACAGTTGTGCAGAGAGATGCTGTAGAGAGCTCTCGCGAAATATATATGTGGTGTGTGAGTGCACCTGTGATTTATCGAAGAGTTTGCTGTGTCGAGGACTTTTACATTCATGTGACCTTAATATTATAAATTTGTGTCAGAGAATATATATACAAATGTACCATTTATTAGTATAAGGCTGTGTGCCCCGTAGTGACTCATTATTACTAATATTGATGAAATGATCTATATATATATATATATATATATATATATAATATATATATATATATATATATATATATATATATATATATATATATATATATATATATATATATATATATATATATATATATATATATTAGTATATTTTGGTAGCAGTCTTTCCTGTAGACATATATTATTAAATATGACCGAAAAAGTAAGATTAATAATTCTAACACGAATTTTCTCAATCTTTCGTACATTACGCTTCACTGTTGGAGGTAAATCAAAAATCACTTCTCCAAAATTCATTTTTATTTCTAGTCTGACGCGACACGGGCGCGTTTCGTAAAACTTATTACATTTTCAAAGACTTCACAAATACACAACTGATTAGAACTTACGTATCTCTGATTTTATATCTACATTTGAGTGAGGTGGGAGGGGTGATGTGGCATTAACACAAGACAGAACAAGAGGGGATATTAATAGGGTATTAAAAGTATCAACACAAGACAGAACAGAAACAATGGGTATTGAATAGAAGTGTTTGTAGAAAGCCTATTGGTCCATATTTCTTGATGCTTCTATATTGGAGCGGAGTCTTGAGGTGGGTAGAATATAGTTGTGCAATAATTGGCTGTTGATTGCTGGTGTTGACTTCTTGATGTGTAGTGCCTCGCAAACATCAAGCCGCCTGCTATCGCTGTATCTATCGATGATTTCTGTGTTGTTTACTAGGATTTCTCTGGCGATGGTTTGGTTATGGGAAGAGATTATATGTTCCTTAATGGTGCCCTGTTGCTTATGCATCGTTAAACGCCTAGAAAGAGATGTTGTTGTCTTGCCTATATACTGGGTTTTTTGGAGCTTACAGTCCCCAAGGGGTGATGTGGCATTAACACAAGACAGAACAAAAGGGGCATTTGAACATTTGAACATTGAACAGAGAACATTTGAAGGCATAGACGACGTTAGTCTCTTTTAAAGCGTTCTGTTTTGTGTCTGGAGAGTTTCTCATGAGTAGGCTGGCCGTTTTTCTGGTTTTATAGTAAATCGTCAGTTGTATCCTCTGATTTTTGTCTGTAGGGATAACGTTTCTATTAACAATATCTTTCAGGACCCTTTCCTCCGTTTTATGAGCTGTGGAAAAGAAGTTCCTGTAAAATAGTCTAATAGGGGGTATAGGTGTTGTGTTAGTTGTCTCTTCAGAGGTTGCATGGCTTTTCACTTTCCTTCTTATGATGTCTTCGATGAAACCATTGGAGAAGCCGTTATTGACTAGGACCTGCCTTACCCTACAGAGTTCTTCGTCGACTTGCTTCCATTCTGAGCTGTGTCTGAGAGCACGGTCGACGTATGCATTAACAACACTCCTCTTGTACCTGTCAGGGCAGTCGCTGTTGGCATTTAGGCACATTCCTATGTTTGTTTCCTTAGTGTAGACTGCAGTGTGGAAACCTCCGCCCTTTTCCATGACTGTTACATCTAGAAAAGGCAGCTTCCCATCCTTTTCCGTCTCGTAAGTGAAACGCAGCACGGAACTCTGCTCAAATGCCTCCTTCAGCTCCTGCAGATGTCTGACATCAGGTACCTGTGTAAAAATGTCGTCAACATACCTGCAGTATATGGCCGGTTTCAAGTTCATGTCGACTAAGACTTTTTGCTCGATGGTACCCATGTAGAAGTTTGCAAACAGGACACCTAGGGGAGAACCCATGGCGACCCCATCTACTTGCTTATACATGTGCCCATCCGGGCTCAAGAAGGGTGCCTCTTTAGTACAAGCTTGGAGTAGTTTCCTCAGAATACTTTCTGGCATGTCAAGAGGAGTACAGGCTGGATCACGATACACTCTGTCGGCTATCATTCCGATTGTCTCGTCCACAGGTACGTTGGTAAACAGCGATTCTACGTCCAACGAGGCTCTTATCCCTGTGGCCCGTGTGCCCCGCAGTAAGTCCACAAATTCCTTTGGAGACTTCAGGCTGAAGGCGCAAGGAACATAAGGAGTCAGCAGGCCGTTGAGTCGCTTCGCCAGTCTGTACGTGGGTGTGGGTATCTGGCTAATGACTGGCCGAAGTGGGTTTCCAGGCTTGTGCGTCTTGACATTTCCATACGCATATCCAGGTTTATATTCCCCAATGATCTTTGGCAGGTGGAGTCCGGATTTCTTGGCGTTCACAGTTTCGATCAGTTTGTTGACCTTTGCTTTTAATTCGGCTGTAGTGTCCTTCGTTACCCTTTGGAACTTAGTTTGGTCAAAGAGTATGATGTTCATTTTCTCCAGATATTCGTCTTTTTTAAGAATGACATATATTGGCGACTTGTCACCTCTCCTGACAACTATCTCCTTGTTCTCACGAAGGCTTTTAGCTGCCGCTTTAAGCTCGGGGGACAGTATGGTGCTTCTGTAGTTGCCTCGATTCTTTCCTCCTTCTGCAATAAGTTCTGCTTGTAAGGTATCTTTGGTAGTGACCTTCTTTTGTGTCTCGAGGTCGAATATGTCGTCCAACAGAATTTCCAACTCTACTTTCCGGGCCATTTCACTCGGTCTGGACATAACATGACAGTTTATGCCCAGATTTAGGAGAGTGACTTGGTCCTCAGTGAGGTTAATTCCTGCAAGGTTCAGGAAGCCATCTCTTGGTCGTGGAATTGCCATAGGTCCTCCATATAATGTTGTTAGTTTCTTGATAATCCTTGTTTCAGTGCTGAGGTGATGTTGGTCTGTGAGGATGTCGAGGTGTTGTTCAATGCGGGTACGGATACTATGGTCGATGTTGCTATTTCTCCACTCGTTTGTAGCATGAAGTAGTTGCGTTTTGTTGTCTTTGATTTCATTCTCTGCCTTGTATATCTGATCACGAATCAGATCCTGGCGATATTTTATCGTGAAGGCTTGATTCCTTGCTGCTGGGTCGTGCACTTTAATATTAGTATATTTTGGTAGCAGTCTTTCCTGTAGACATGTTTCCTGTAGACATGTTTCCTGTTATTAAATATGACCGAAAAAGTAAGATTAATAATTCTAACACGAATTTTCTCAATCTTTCGTATATTACGCTTCACTGTTGGAGGTAAATCAAAAATCACTTCTCCAAAATTCATTTTTATTTCTAGTCTGACGCGACACGGGCGCGTTTCGTAAAACTTATTACATTTTCAAAGACTTCACAAATACACAACTGATTAGAACTTACGTATCTCTGATTTTATATCTACATTTGAGTGAGGTGGGAGGGGTGATGTGGCATTAACACAAGACAGAACAAGAGGGGATATTAATAGGGTATTAAAAGTATCAACACAAGACAGAACAGAAACAATGGGTATTGAATAGAAGTGTTTGTAGAAAGCCTATTGGTCCATATTTCTTGATGCTTCTATATTGGAGCGGAGTCTTGAGGTGGGTAGAATATAGTTGTGCAATAATTGGCTGTTGATTGCTGGTGTTGACTTCTTGATGTGTAGTGCCTCGCAAACGTCAAGCCGCCTGCTATCGCTGTATCTATCGATGATTTCTGTGTTGTTTACTAGGATTTCTCTGGCGATGGTTTGGTTATGGGAAGAGATTATATGTTCCTTAATGGAGCCCTGTTGCTTATGCATCGTTAAACGCCTAGAAAGAGATGTTGTTGTCTTGCCTATATACTGGGTTTTTTGGAGCTTACAGTCCCCAAGTGGGCATTTGAAGGCATAGACGACGTTAGTCTCTTTTAAAGCGTTCTGTTTTGTGTCTGGAGAGTTTCTCATGAGTAGGCTGGCCGTTTTTCTGGTTTTATAGTAAATCGTCAGTTGTGTCCTCTGATTTTTGTCTGTAGGGATAACGTTTCTATTAACAATATCTTTCAGGACCCTTTCCTCCGTTTTATGAGCTGTGGAAAAGAAGTTCCTGTAAAATAGTCTAATAGGGGGTATAGGTGTTGTGTTAGTTGTCTCTTCAGAGGTTGCATGGCTTTTCACTTTCCTTCTTATGATGTCTTCGATGAAACCATTGGAGAAGGCTCCATTAAGAAACCAGGGCTCCATTAAGGAACATATAATCTCTTCCCATAACCAAACCATCGCCAGAGAAATCCTAGTAAACAACACAGAAATCATCGATAGATACAGCGATAGCAGGCGGCTTGACGTTTGCGAGGCACTACACATCAAGAAGTCAACACCAGCAATCAACAGCCAATTATTGCACAACTATATTCTACCCACCTCAAGACTCCGCTCCAATATAGAAGCATCAAGAAATATGGACCAATAGGCTTTCTACAAACACTTCTATTCAATACCCATTGTTTCTGTTCTGTATATTATACTTGCATAATATATATATATATATATATATATATATATATATATATATATATATATATATATATATATATATATATATATATATATATATAAAATATACAACTTTAGGCACAACTCTCCTAAACACAAGAGTCAAGTATACAACTTTAGAACACTTTCCCACCAGGAGACTCGAACCCTAGCCAGCACAGAAGCCTTCCAGCAACTGGCATAACAGGTACGCCTTAACCCTCTCCATATAATATATATATGCTGGAGTATTGAATAGTATTTTCATGTGTACAATGATTTACTGTGTTTATTGCCATTGAAGTAATTTACTGTGTTTATTGCCATTATAGTGGTTTACTGTGTTTATCGCCAGTATAGTGAGCTACTGTGTTTATGGACAGTGTTGTGATCTACTGTGTTTAATGCCAGTAAAGTGAGTTTCTCTGTTTATTGCCATTATTGGGATCTACTGTGTTTATGGACAGTATAGTGAGCTACTGTGTTTATGGATAGTACTGTGATATACTGTGATCTCGAAGAAATAGGCGCTTAACGCCAGGACAACAAGTACAGAGAGAGTATACAGTGAGGGGGTGTGGCAGCTGGGAATGTTCGGTGGTGGGGGAGTGTTGCCATCGCGTAGTGTTCCAGTTTATGAAGAGAGAGTGATTTGCAGCCATGTACTTCATTGCCTTGTTGTTGATCCAGTGCTATAATACTTTAATCTTTTAAGTAAAATACAAAACCACCTTCGTGTTTGTGTTATCCCTCCATTACTTGTTGCTATTGAGATTATTGAGTCCATTGAAAGAGAGAGTGATAGAGACATAAACCTGCCTGTTACCAGTTTTATTTAGTGTGCTCTCTGCCACTACTACCACAATCCCACAATACCACTGACGTGTTGCTGGACATGGGAAACAAAAGTTGGCGACCTCTCAGTTAGCAGTAGAGCCCTTTGTCGGGGCGGGCACACGTTCAAGAGAGTAGATCGTGTTCCCACTCATCTTCAGGCTATAAGGCCGGCCGGAGGTAGACTGGGAGACTCTCCAGGTGTACAGTGGATGAACACCTTGAGGATGGAGTGAAGACCCGCAGGGCTACAGTAAGTAACAGTTACCCCTACTAGTACTTGGTGGTGACTGGTGAGAGGGAGTGTAACCTCGACTTTGGCGATATTGCCAGGATTTAAGTCCGAGATTTAGAGTTACCCCGACATTGACGACCTTGCCAGGATATTAAATACGGTTACTTACGCAAAACCTCGATATTGGCGACCTTGCCAGGATATTAAATACGGTTACTTACTCGAAACCCCGACAGTAATTAAAGTATTTATTTAGGAAACATATATTTTAGTCATCCCTAGTTAGCTCTGAGAACACACCTTCTCGCAGCAGGAATTTGTTCCCACAAATCAGACAGTTCCTATAATGAGACCCACTGGACTGGGCATGAAAAACAGTGAACTACTTGAACACTGGCAATTACTGCACTCGAAACAGGCAATATCAAAATATATTTAATATGTAAGTGTACAATAAAGAACTAAAGGTAAAAATTTACTAATAATTTACAAAAATCTTAAGATATGGAGTTGGATATACGGAGGAACTTAAAAATAAGAGTTAATTAATAATAAAGTAACATTAAAAAAAGAACAATTGACACCTAATATTATTGAGCATATATATAAATGGAAATTTAGCACATTTAATTAATTTCATTAAATGGAAAAAATAATGACTTAAGATTTACATTATTAATTAACCAGAATACAGATGAATAATCAAATTACAAGTCCAATAATTTCTTAACTGATGATTGTAATGCACTTTCATATATTAGAACATTCAAGACATTAACCGTCAGTGGGTTACACAATATCAATATCTCGAAGTGTGGATAGATTCTAAAATGAGACTCGACAAATTCAATATCTGAAGGAGAAAGCAAAATCACGACTGAATATAAAGAGAGCAATCACAGGGGCCCCGTGTACAGCAGGACAAAAAGTGTTAAGAATGTTTTACATGCACACCGTTCGTTCCCTTGTTGTTTATACAGCGCCTGCCTTACTCACTCTTTCTTCTGGTCAGTGGGCAAACGTTGAGGTTATTCAAAATGATGCATAACAAGAGCTCCCGGGTGGACTAAAATACTGAACCTAAGCCTAGAAACCAAGCTAATGTCGATTGAAATAAGGGTAAAAGGGATTGCTGCGTGCATGCTGACCAAGATATTGACTAGACCTAGAATCAGTTCACTTAAAGATATAATCACTGGAGCACTAACTCTGTACAGAAGAACCTCCAATAGCAACAGGTGGACCCATTGTGCAATAAACACCATCAATACATTCGATATAATAAACACAAGCACTGAAAGGGGTGTCGACGAAATGCATGCAGACTTTGTTATGCAAGCCCCTTGGGAATCTCCGCCAGCAGACTTTAAGATTATGGTTCTTGAAGGAAAAAGGAACCAGACAAATCCTCATCTGCTACGTAATATTGCCCAGATGCATATAGAAGAAAACTTGGCATCTGACAGCTTCACTTACTTCACAAATGGATCAGTAGACCAGCAGGGACAAGAAACCAAAGCTGCAGTTAAAGCAGGAAACTCTGTAAATAGTTGGAGACTCTCAAATAGGTGTTCGACTTTACAAACAGAGACGTTAGCTATTCAAAAGGCTTTGGAACATGCTCTTGATGAACACCGACAACATGTTACATACATACAGATTCGAGACCTGCCATTGAAACCTTGCAACAAGAACACATGTGGTAACATCCATCTGATCACAAATGTCATCTCATTAATGCAAACACTCAAACGACAAGGCCAACGGGTACTTATCAACTGGGTGCCAAGTCATGTGGGAATAATAGAAAATGACATTGCAGACGAAGCTGCAAAACTTGCAACTAAGAGAAGAAATGTAGACATTTACATTCCACATAGTCTATCACAGATTAAGAAAGTAATAAGAAACAGAGCAATGCAAAAGATGTAGTGACCACAACCCAGTAGTTGCAACATCAGGATCTGCGGGTTGGTACAAGACTTCAACCAACTACGAACCACTTAGTTTGATAAAAGAGAGCAGTAGAACAACAGAAGTACACATACATCGCATCAGGCTTGGATACCCATGTGCATGGGAAATAGGCTTTCAGGTTCCGGAAGATGAGAGGAAATGTTAACAGTGTGGAGAAATGCCCGACAGACCACTGGAATATTATCTAACACAGTACAGAGTTACAAACCCATTAAGATTTCAACTTAGATTCAACAAAGCAGAAGAAGTTGTTAAACACATGGGACAAAATCTTACTTGTTTTTTTGCTGGGCTATTCTTGTGCGGGCCCTAAGGTTATGGCTGGCCCACTAAGTGTTGCTTGTTTCTGTTTTACTTGGGCGGAGTATGAGTATTTATGACTCATATGGGCACTTCAGTAAGATTTTGTCCCACGTGTTTAACAACTTCTTCTGCTCTGTTGAATCTAAGTTGAAATCTTAATGGGTTTGTAACTCTGCACTGTGTTAAATAATGATCCAGTGGTCTGTCGGGCATTTCTCCACAGTGCTGACATTTCCTCTCATCTTCCGGAACCTGTAAGCCTATTTCCCATGCGCATCGGTATCCATGCCTGATGCGATGTAAGTGTACTTCCAAAAAATCAAATCAAATCAAATCTAATGTTTATTCAGGTAAAGTATATACATACAGGGTGAGACACAATCATTAATGGATTTATAGATAGAGCTAGTACATACAATGCCTAAAGCCACTATTATGCAAAGTGTTTCGGGCAGGAAAAACACCAAGACTAAAACTTAATACTAACTGAGATTAAAGTATAAATTGTGTTGATAAAATAAAAAATAAAAATGGGGGGAACATTTCAGAAAAATAGCATATATATAAAATTTGGTCAACAAACAGCATTGTTTAAAATAGTAGACATGGGTTGACATTTAGGGGTAAGGTAGGTTACATGGAGTTAATTAGGTAGTACTTAGTTTTTATTTTAAACTGGTTGGGAGAGGTACAGTTTTTAACATGATTGGGAAGGTCATTCCACATTCTGGGTCCCTTGATTTGTAGAGCATCTCTAGTTTGATTAAGTCGTACTCTTGGAATATCAAATAGGAATTTGTTTCTGGTGTGGTGCTCATTGGTTCTGTTACAACCTTCTAGGAAGCCTTTAAGGTCAGGATTGACATTACAGTTCATCGTTTTATATATATAAAATACACATGAGAGGATGTGCAGTGACTTAATACCTAACATATTCAGAGATTTGAGTAAGCGTACCGAGTGATATCTGGGGCCAAAGTTAGATATTGTTCTAATAGCAGCTTTGTGTTGATTAATTAGAGGACGTAAGTGATTTTGGGTAGTAGAACCCCAAGCACAAATACCATAGTTGAGATAAGGATAGATGAGAGAATAATAGAGCGTCACGAGGGGAGGGCGAGGTACATAATATCTGATCTTAGAAGGAATGCCAACAGTTTTTGAAACTTTTTTTTAATATTTAGAATGTGTCCCTGGAAATTCAGGTTGTTATCAATGAGAACGCCAAGGAATTTGCCATCTACTTTGTTACAAATTTGGGTATTGTTTATCCATTTATTTATTTTATTTGAGGATTTATTGCCAAACAAAATATAGAAAGTTTTATCAGTATTGAGGGAGAGTTTGTTGGCAATTAGCCAGAGATGGACTTTATTTAGCTCAGTATTCCCTGTGACATTTAGAGCGAGGGGGTCAGGACTGGAATAAATGAAGGTTGTGTCGTCAGCAAATAGAATTGGTTTAAGGTGTTGGGAGGCATTTGGAAGGTCATTAATGTAGATGAGAAAGAGGAGAGGGCAAAGTATGCTGCCCTGAGGAACACCAATGTTGATGGGTAGGGTGGAAGAAATTGAATTATTCACAGAAGCATACTGTAGCCTGTCAGTATTGTAAGACTTTAGATATTGCAGGAAGTGCCCTCTGACTCCATAATGATGTAATTTAAGAATAAGATTTTGGTGGTTGACAGTGTCAAAAGCCTTACGCAGGTCCACAAATAACCCAACAGGGAACTCATTTTAATCAAGAGATGCATGTATCAAGTTACTCATACTAATAAGTGCATCGTTAGTGCTTTTTTGGGGTCTGAAGCTATATTGACTAGAGCTAAGTGTATTGCGTTTGGCTAGATAAGAGCTTGTAGATTAGTTTTCAAATATTTTTGACTAGTTTGGCAGAAGTGATATAGGTCTGAAGTTGTTCACATCAGTGAAATCATCACATTTGTGGATAGGAGTTGCTCTCGCTTTTTTTTTAGAATATCTGGAAAGGTTTGGAGTTCAAGTGACTTGTTGTAGAGAAATGCAATGGCAGGAGCTAAAGATCTGGAGGCTTTTTTGTATATTAGAGTTGGTCATCTCCTCAAGGGCACTAGACTTGGTTTTAAGGGAAAGGATTATCTCATTAACATCAGTGGAATTAGCAGGCATTAGGTACAGAGACTGTGGATAGTTACCTGTAAGATAGTCCTGAACATTAGTACTAGAAGATGGAATATCATTTGCAAGGGATGACCCAATGGATGAGATGAACCTATTGAACTCAATAGCAGTATAAGAGGCTGACAGCAGACCATCGGTAATGGACAGGAATATTGGTTTGTTATTTAAAATTTTCTTTGATCCCAGTATTTATGAAATTGTGCTCAATGTTTTCTTAATGTTGCCCTTTGTTTGGGTAAATTTACCTTCGTAGTATTTAATTTTGGCTCTTCCAATTATTTTAGATAGCAATGATGAGTAATTCTTTGAAAATTCTTTGGAGACGATTTCTAACCTATACTTCTTCTCAAGAACATGTTTTTTGTTAATAGAATTAAGTATCCCCTTTGTAAGCCAAGGATTGTTTAGCCTTTTAGTTGTGACTTGTTTCGTTAGCATAGGACTGTGGGTGTTATAAAAGCTGAGAGTTTTTTAAGAAATGATTGTACTGCTAGGTTGATGTACCCCTATGTTACCTAATTCGGACTCCCTGTTGATATTAGCATCATCAGCAATAAAATTGCCTATAGCAGTTTCATTGTGCAGCCTAAAGCTTATCTCCCTTTTTCTAGAGGAGGTTTGTTAATGATGGTTAGGAGAAATGTGGGGTAATGGTCTGAAGTGCTATCTATGATTATCCCTTTAGTAAGAGGAGAGGTTATGTTAGTCCAGATGTGATCAAGAGTCGTGGCAGTACTATCGGTGATTCTAGTAGGTCTAGTGATTAAGGGTATGAGGAAGCGGGAATTCATACAGTTGAAGAAACTAGCAGCAGGAGGGGTATCAGGCTCGCAGAGGTCAACGTTAAAGGCCCCAGAAATAATTAAGTGGTTTTTGTTCAGTCTATTCTCTAGTATTAGATTTCTAATGTTAGAGTTAAATTCAGTCACATCAGTGTTAGGAATCCTGTAGACTGCTCCCACAGTCAGGACAGCATCGCTACCCTTGACTCTGAAAAAAGCAAATATATACTCTCCATAAGGGTCTCTAGATTTAATTACTTTTAAGCAAGTCAGTTCTTGGTGGTAGTAAAGAGAAGTACCACCACCTCTTTGTATAGGACGACAGTTGCGAATAGCTGAGTAGTTAGGTATGTTGTTGAGTTGAGTAGTGTTCTCTTTTAACCACGTTTCAATAAACACAACAAAAGGGAATTTGTTGTCAACTGTTTGAATCAGGGCATTAACATCAGCAAATTGTTTGCTTAGAGATCTTACATTCAAGTTAATGACAGAAACAATGTGATTACACTTTAAATCATTGTTTACATCATGTGCTGTATAATACCTGCAATTTTGATAATTAAAGTGATGAGTGTCATTGATACTAGATAAGAGGTACTAGTGAACACAGGCAAAGCCAGTGTACAATGGAACAAGAGAGTATGGAGTACATAAAAATAGAGTAAAAAAAAAAAAAAGAGACAATAACAAAGATGATAATTTTTTTAAATGAAGTTAAAAACTTTTGAAAGGAAAGGCACATATAGTGCTATAGTACACATTGGTAGTTAAATGAGATTATAATTTGAATTCTGGTTATTCAGCTGCTATCCCACAGTCATTCAGGAAAGAAGTGAGGTGAGCTTCAGTGGTTATTACATAGGTTTTTCGAGTGTCAGTCCTCCTAGCTATAGTTTTACCATCTCGCATAAAACAATGTTTAATTACAGGGGAATTTTTGCAAAATCCACGCAGTTTAAGTAAGAGATTTTTTCTGAACCTGGTCAGACATTCATTCACATAAACAGTAGATTTACGAGACTGCAGATCTTATAAGGTCTGACTTGCGGAAGCAGCTATCTAATCTAACACGAATTTTCCTGTTATTTATACCAGATAATTTGATACCCACTCCATAAGCTGATTTGATGTCACTTGTTTTGGTTGAATACCTTATCTTATCCTGCAATTCATGGATTACGATGGCAGCACAGTCTTCTTCAGATTCTTGGGGAAAATCACGTGAAGAGATAACGATAGAATCAAGGAGTTTATGTTGGTCTGATTCATCTTGGGTAATAGTATGTTGCTGATGTAGGATGTTAAGATGGTTGTCAAACTGTTGTAGCATGGCTTCCTGTTTTCTAGTGGTTTCTGCTAGTTTAAAGTCAGTAACTGGTCTTGAGAGAGTTTAATTGTAGTTCGAGGAGGTCGACTTTGGTAGACAGATCTTGATTAATCTTGAGCATTGCTGAAGCTTCACCTCGCAGGTTCATTATTAAATCCGATTGCTCTTGGATTAACGACATTTGGTCTTCATGGATTTGGGCTAATAACTTGAGCAATGGGTTATCAGCAAAGCGCTTGAAGTCAGAGCAAGGGGCAGCAGCTCGTTTAAGTTCATCCAAACATAATTGCTCTATATCCATACATAATTTATCCATGCATAATTGTTGCATGGCCTGTGACGATCCCGGTTCACCTTCCAGCTGGGATTGATACCTGGTTGATACCTGGTTGATGGGGTTCTGGGAGTTCTTCTACTCCCCAAGCCCGGCCCGAGGCCAGGCTCGACTTGTGAGAGTTTGGTCCACCAGGCTGTTGCTTGGAGCGGCCCGCAGGCCCACATACCCACCCCAGCCCGGTTGGTCCGGCACTCCTTGGAGGAATAAATCTAGTTTCCTCTTGAAAATGTCCACGGTTGTTCCGGCAATATTTCTTATGCTTGCTGGGAGGACGTTGAACAACCGCGGATTGTTTGTTATTGTTGACGAGGGGAGAGTCGGTACTCCCCCCCTCCCCCGGCGGCCCCCGAGGGAGGGACAGCTGAACTAACCATGTTGCTAGCCAGGCTAGTTGATTTATTCCTGATCGGTGAGCTATCTTAGAGGCCTTACCGGGCTTGGATTTGTTATTCATGGTAGCAGGATAAAAGTATGCAGGAACAATAGGGACGACTCATTGATGTGGCAGCAGAGAACGTCGGGTACAGCTTCCTCCAGGGAGCAACACTAATGAGGTCGAAATGAGATTTTGTAAGTTGGTCTTGATGATTGTTTCACTCACATTTAGTTCACTGAGTACTTAGCTGCCTTCTGGGCAGCAGATAAAAGTGGAGGGACGGCGGAGCTGACAGATGCAGTCGAGCGTTAGAGTAAACAGTAAAGTAAGAAAGCCGTAAGTAAATCGTAGTCGAGTAAACTTCTGTTGTTCTACTGCTCCCTTTCGTCAAACTAAGTGGTTCGTAGTTGGTTGAATTCTCGTACCAACCCGCAGATCCTGATGTTGCAACTGCTGTGTTGTGGTCACTGTACATCCTTTGCATTGCTCTGTTTCTAATTACTTTCTTAATCTGTGATAGACTCTGTGGAATGTAAATGTCTACATTTCTTCTCTTAGTTGCAAGTTTTGCAGCTTCGTCTGCAATGTCATTTTCTATTATTCCCAAATGACTTGGCACCCAGCTGATAAGTACCCGTTGGCCTTGTCGTTTGAGTGTTTGTATTAATTATATGACATTTGTGATCAGATGGAAGTTATCCCATATGTTGTTGCAAGGTTTCAATGGCAGTTCTCAAATCTGGGTATATGACATCATGTTGTCGGTGTTCAGCAAGAGCATGTTCCAAAGCCTTTTGAATAGCTAGCGTCTCTGTTTGTAAAGTCGAACACCCAATTGAGAGTCTCCAACTATTTACAGAGTTTCTTGTTTTAACTGCAGCTCCGGTTTCTTGTCCCTGCTGGTCTACTGATCCATCTGTAAAGTAAGTGAAGCTGTCAATGACAAGTTTCCTTCTATATGCATCTGTGCAAAATTACATAGCAGATGTGAATTTGTCTGGTTCCTTTATCCTTCAATCTTAAAGTCTGCTGGCGGAGATTCCCAAGGGGCTTGTATAACAAAGTCTGCATGTATTTCGTTGACACCCCTTTCAGTGCTTGTGTTCATTATATAGAATGTATTGATAGTGTTTATCGCACAATGGGGTCCATCTGTGGCTATTGGAGGCTCTTATGTCCAGAGTTAGTGCTCCAGTGATTATATCTTTAAGTGAACTGATTCTAGGTCTAGTCAATATCTTGGTCAGCATGCACGCAGCAATCCCTTTTACCCTTATTTCAATCGACATTAGCTTGGTTTCTATTCTTTGGTTCAGTATTTTAGACTATCTGGGAGCTCCGGTTATGCATCATTTTGATTAACCTGTTATGCATCATTTTGAATCTCATTTTAGAATCTATCCACACTCCGAGATATTGATATTGTGTAACCCACTGAAGGTTAATGTCTTGAATGCGTAGGTGCCTGTCTGGAGTGTTGCCGCCTAGTCTCATTGCCTTAGACTTCTGTGCAAATATTTTTAGCCCTATAACGCTGCATTCAGATGTTACTTTATCTAATGCACCTTGTGCTTTATTTAGAAGTGAAGGACCTGTAATGACTAATGCTATATCATCAGCATAGCTTAGCAATTTATCCCTTCCGCAAATGTCATGGAAACGAGGTTTTCCATAAGGATGTTAAAAAGACTAGGACTGAGGACTCCTCCTTGTGGAGTGCCATTCTCATCCAAGTGGTAGTCCGACACTTGTCTTTGCAACTTTACTCTGGCATACCTGTGACTTAGGTAACCTTGAATCCGTGCTAGCATATTTCCCTTTACACCTTTTTTAACTAAAGTGTGTAAAATTGCTTGCGGGCTTGCAAGTTCGAATACTTTTTCTAGTACAAGTTAGATCACTATAGCTTGACCTAAGTTAACTGTTCCTAGTAATGTTGCTATCCATTTGGTTATACCTACTCCTCTAGTGAAGCCAAATATGCGTTTATGCAAGTCTCCAGTCTTCCACAATAGCCTATTTAAGATCATCAGTTCTGCAGTTGTACTAATTCATGATGTTAATGAAATGGGTCTGTAATTGCCAGGTTCTTTCTGCTCAGGAATCGGAATGATGTCTGCTTTCCTCCAAGAGGTCGGTAGTTTGCCTTGCTGCCAAGATGCATTGATGACGTCCAATATTCCTTGTTCTCCAGCAGGACCTGCATGTGCGATCATTGAGTACGTAATGTTATCAGCACCTGGTGCAGTGTCCTTACCACTTTTTTTGGGCTCTGATTAGTTCTTGTTTGGTGAAGGGACATTCACATTTGTCATTTATAGCTATGCTCTCATGAATTGTTGGTAGCCTCTCTTGTTTTAATTGTTCTTGCTGCCTTCTGACCATTGCAGGAAGCTGATATGAAGCTGTTCTTTCTGCAAATTGGAGAGCAACTCTCTCATCCTCCTGAACTGATTGAATACATGTCTGTGGTCGGGCTAGTCGACCTGATATAGTTTTAATCTGACCCCATATCTTGCCAAGACTACTATGTTCATTTAGAGTTTGACACCACTCAAACCATCTTGCCTCCTTTACCTCTCTAGAAACTCGTCTTGCTTCAGATATCACCGATCTTAGCAGAGTTCTTCCTTCTGGTGGGGGGTTTCTCTTGAGATGTTTTCTGAAGCTGTTGACTCTGTGGTTCTGTTCTTTAACTTCATTACTATAGAACCAATAGTTCTTTCGTTTTATGTTTCCTGGGATAATGATTGGAATACCTTTGTTTGCAGCAGCTGCAATGGCTTCCTGCAGATTGGTCTCGTGTATGTTCAATTCCTCAGGTGGCGTGTATGTTGCATACCATTTTTCAAGTTCCTCTTGGTATATATTCCAATTGGCCTTTTTTAAATTCCACCTAGGCTGTGCAGGTGGTGTAGGAGGTCGTTCTATGTTTAGTGTTGTGACAGTAGCATAGTGGTCACTGGTGATCACCAGGTCTACTTCACACTTCGCCTGATGCTTCAGCGCTGTTGAGATTAATGTAAGATCAAGGGAACCTCCTAGAATGTGAGTGGCTTCCTCAGTGTTGAGAAGTGTAAAGCGATCATACGAGATATAAATACACATGCTCCTCCCACGTAAAACAGAAACACGTAAAACAGAAACAAGCAACACATAGTGGGCCAGCCAGAGGCTTAGGGCCCACTATGTGTTTGTGTGTGTGTGTGTGTGCGTGTGTGTGTGTGAGAAAGCTGCATGAACGCGCAAGCCATAGATCACTCCTGGACGGCATGGGTTCGAATCCTGGCCGGGTCAAAGAGTTCTTAGTGATCTATGGCTTGCGCGTTCATGCAGCTTTCTCACACATGTTAAACTCAGTGCGGCCCGTGCATGCGCCAGAATTTGATGAAAAACTGCACCCAAATAGATCCATGAGTGTCGTCGGGGGGTTGATCAGTCAGGGAGCTTAGTTAATAAGCACCAAGACTGACCAATCCTTATAGACGATCATTGGTGAGGTGGTCACGGTACTGTGTACGTTTAGGGGTGATCCTGGACGGCATGGGTTCGAATCCTGGCCGGGTCAAAGAGTTCTTAGTGATATATATATATATATATATATATATATATATATATATATATATATATATATATATATATATATATATGCCTGCTTGCCTGTTGTCTGTGGTAAGTGAGACGGAGGAACACTGAAACTTTAATATATTTACTTTAAACATAAATGAAAACAAAGACAAATCTCAGGGGAATGAAAAATACAATTAAATAACAAAGATAAATGCAAAGACAATGTGAGACACAATAGTCTAATGGTGAAAGGGTAAAATGGTGCTGAGAATATCGGCTATGACTGAGACCTCCCTTCGTATACAAGCCTGGGGGCTTAGTATGCCAGAGAGAGATGTCAACTCTAAGAGCACAAAGAATATTCTGAAGTTGATAGCTGGTCAGGGCTCCGATGTCGATTCAGGTAGATGGCGTGGAGGTGCAGTGTTCAGGTGCGCGGTCGGCGAGTCACCAATCAGGAGCAGGCAGGCTGGTATGGGTAGTTTGCTGGTTTGACGACAAGCCGGCGTGGAGGGTGTGTGGAGTAGAGGGATCTTGGGTACGTTTGGCCTCCTGGTCAAAACGTTTTATGCTACCGGTGGACGTATCTTGAATGTAGCTTCTTATACTTGTTAACTGGACGTAACTTGAGGTAGGGAAGAGCAGGCTCAATCTCTCTAGAAAGAGATTATCGTCACTATATATATATATATATATATATATATATATATATATATATATATATATATATATATATATATATATATATATATATATTGTAAAATGCAAATTAGATAAAGATATGTAATATAAACACAAAATCGTCAGCTGCTATTTCCAAAAGAATTTTGTTATACACCATTTAATTAAACTGCTCTTTCACTTTATGGGCGCTTACGCTGATACGTCTTTTTGGCAATTCCAAATGTTTTGGGGATTGAAAATATTTTGTCTTTGGAACATATTTTAGCATTTTCAATATAAGGTTTTCTTGATATGAAGCACTATAAGTAATTTCTCTTCTCAGCTTTAGTTTTTTTTGTCCCAAACTGCCTTAGAAACAAGGTACTTATCTAAATTTGGTGATTGTACATAATTTCCATCTCCATGTAATGCTCTCCTCAAATCTAACATTTGGAGCGTTGAAACATTGCAAACTTTTTCAATTAATTCTGGCAGCTTTTGTGGTTTCCAGTCAACAGTCAGTTTAAGGATGTGGTTTAGTGACTCACAATTGTTATTAGTCCATAACTTTTCCATTTTAGGTTTTGCATGAGGCACATACACATCTATATAAATAAAAATGGAGGTGTTACAATGGTTTGGAGGTGTTAAAATTTGTTTGAATGTTGTACCAACGTCGTAGTTTCGGTGTGAGTTTGGCGGCTGTGTCCTGTACACCAGTTGCAGAGTGCTCATGGCAGTATGGCTTCGAGTCACTTCTGGGGTGTAACTTTTCATTGCATACATGCCTGGGGGACCATTCAGGCTTGTTCGCATTTGTGTTCCTCACGTGTGCCCCAAAGAATGAGGTGATTTGATAAAATACCATGCCCAAGATCACCATCAGAGTGCCGGCGGGATGATGGGGAATTATCCTCGGCTACCATCATTTTTTTGTCCGCTCGTGATGGTCGAGTGGTTAAGAGGTCCTGTACACCACTTGCAGAATGCTCCTGGTGTGAGGGAATGAAGATTCTCTCAGCTAGTTTTCCTAGTTTTCTAGATTAGACTAGTCGCTCTAGGGACTCTAGACAAGAAGTTTTCAAACTAACATACACTTGTGTGGTGTTGGAGGAAAGCTCATGCTATGGACTATCATTTAAGACTAATTAGAAGTCTGTGACTGCACTGTAGAGAGAGTTACAGAGTTTTTCCTGTTTCTTTGAAATGGGATGAGGTTTGAGAGTGAGTGGTATGTGTGGATACTTGACTCTCAAACGGTTTTTAGAGGGGGGGGGGGACAGAGGGATGAATGTCGCCCCCCATCCCCCACCATGTGAGACATCGCGCCAGTCCTAGGCCTCCCTCTCCTTGTGACGTCACAGGATGCCACAGGGTGAGGGCGTCTGTGATTAGTAGCGGCATCTTTGCCCCTAGCTGAGTTTTGGCGCGAACAGCTGTGTTTGGTAGCGGCACCTTGAGTTGTGCCGGCTTTGTGCTGATTGGTCAAGACATGGTAGGGGGGAGATATGGGCATTTGAGTTTCCCTAGCCCGCCAAATAGTCAGTCTTGGCTGGGCAGCAAGAAGTGATTGGGTGGGGGGTGGCGGCTTGCCACCTCCACCCCTGTTAATTGCTGTGTCGTCCTGATTACTCGTTGTGCAGGGCACTCCTAACATCCTGGGTTATGTCAAGGCCCAATTTGCGTGAAAATGGGGCCAAGGAGTACGGAAGGAACAGTAAAAAGTTAAGAGACAGTTTAGAGTGTTCACCCATGAGGCAGCTGGCAGGCCTCATGGTGTATCAGATTGATCCCTCACATCGGGTCCGAGTATCCTGTCTAGTATTAATGGACAATTGGTGGAATATGGGCAGTGTAATTGTGGTGATATTACAGGCCCTTGTTGGACTTTAAATTCCACCTTGTTGGGTCCGCCATGTGGTGACGCCGCCAGCCATTGTCACCCCAGTGTACGAGCGAGGCATGCTCTGGTATGATGGGGTTGCAGGTGATCCTCCATCCACGTGTGTATGCCTGTGTGTGCCAGTCAGCCAGCCTGAGGCAAGCCCCATGTGCGCGCCGTTCAGCAGCAAGACAGTGGGGCCACATGATGGCCACACCCTGGCCACCCCCGCGCCACCCACAAGCGAACCTCATCCCGGGTAGAGCGCTGTGACGCCCCGCGCTTACCTCGTGGCCACCCCTTGGGCCACTTGGCCACCTTCTCTGGACATCCTAGGGCCATACCTAGTCGACGCACGAGGAGCGAGTTAGGTAGTCTGCAGCCAGTGAGGTAGTGACCGGGGAAATGATTGTTGAGGATATAAGTAAACATGAGTACAATAATCATAGTGTAACAGTGTCTCAGGACTAGTGGTAATTTCGGTAAAAGCTGTGTTGTTCCATAGCCCTGCCAGGCTAGGGAAGCAGCTGAGAGACAGCTGTCTGTACTACGTCCAGGTGACTGGTTGGGGTGTACCTGGAGATGGATGTTGTACACGGTACCACACAAGTAGTTATATATAGTTATATTTATATATATATATATATATATATATATATATATATATATATATATATATATATATATATATATATATATATATATATATATATATATATATATATATTGTGTGTAGTCTGACTTGAGTATGTAACTGGTCAGTGTAGAGATTTACCATATAAGTGATCCAGTTGTCGATTCAATATAATCGTTCAGTCTAGATTTTATGCCATGTTGCTGCATGTTAATTATATCATTGCAGAGGAAGGCAGGCCAGTGTTGCAGGGATGTCAGTGGATACCCTGAGGTCTGTGTAGTTATGGATACGTTTATCTGGTGATTTAATTTTCATTGATTTTGTGAATGCCATTTCCATGTGTTTCATTTGCATGTTTTTGTATGTACTGTGTTGTGTGGTGAGTCAGTAGATTAGATTGCTGACTGATTACCTAATGATGTCATTAGCATGTGGGGTATGCTGACGGCATCATTATGCTGTAGGTTTGTGCAGTGTTGTTATCAGGTATACAATATCACTGCCCTAGGAACTGTGTTGAGGCTTTAAGGGGCCTCTTTGATTATTCAGGGGAATTCATAGTACTTAATGAGAGCAGACAATTGATTTGTTCATTGCCTAATTAAGAGAATTGGCGCCAGCTGTCTGCGTAGTGACGGTGCTTTATATTAACGTAAATTGCCTTGCTAAGGTAGTTGTGATTGCTCACAGTAGTCCCTTGCAACTGTTGCAAGATTAGAGGGGCAGTAATATGGGTATACTTTTGTTGTTGACTAACTGTGTGTCATTACTGTGTGGGTCCAGTAATTAACGTGTTGCAGAAGCTGCAACCGTATGAGAGATGTGCATTTATGTTGTTATGCATGCCATTGTAGGTGTGACCTATGTAACACTGGGGTTACTTTGTTTCTTTAAGTTGTGTTGAGGACTTAAGGATTCAGTGAGTTAATTAACGGATAAGGGGTGCACATTTATTGCTGAGTAAGTGAGAGCAGTTATAGGAGAACAGTGTTGAGCTTGTGTGAGATACGTTTCGGGTGCAATTAATTGTCCTTGTGACAACTAATTGACCACTCTAGCTAATTATGTAATTAGCATTCTCATCATGAATTCACGAAGTGGGAGAGGAACTGTCAGTGTTTGTGTTACCGTAATTTGCTCGAGACTAATTACCTTTCTGGGGTATAGCAATTAGTGGCTCATTATAATTAGTGGAGTAACTAACGTCTAGGGTCTTGAGGACTCAGATGACTCTGTAAAGCGAGGTCATGGAGCTAGCATAACTCGTTATATTAATCATATCCTGTCTGGTGACAGTGGATTAAGATGCACTCATGTTAATTAGGGGCGTAATTAACTCCTCTCCCGTGAATTCACAGTGTTTGATGGGACCTGCTTAGGCAGTGTGGAGTGAGACGTATTTATGTATGATTAATTATCGGTCCTGGTGACAGTTAATTAATTGCTCAGGGTTAATTAGGGTAATTAACACTCATTAAAGTAAATTTTGACACAGACTGTTGAGAAGTTACCAAGTTAGGGTAGGCTTAGTTAACGTAACTCAATTGGGATGTAATTAGTGGTCCGTTTGACCTTAATTAAGAATTACTCACTAAATACTTGCAAGGAGTCAAGTGTGATGTAATATAAGAGAGACTTTGAGTTATTGTTAACAAGATGACTTGTGTTACAGGAAACAAGTGTTAATGATTAACGTAGAGTACCATCATGTTGTTGTCTAAGAGAGACAAGTGTTTGTGATTAACGTAGTACTTTGTTGCTGACTGCTGTGATCAGTCAATTAACGTAATTAATTACATAATCAGTTTTGTAATTGATTAAGGCAATTTCTTTTGTTTTTCGTCTGGTGAAGAGAGTAAAGTAACTTAGGGATTACTGGAGCTGTGTCTCAGAATCCCACCTTGCCTGGCTTCGTTTACTGGTTACAGTGCAACTCCTTGCAGGGGGTTGCAAAGAGTGTTCACATTAGGTTGTGATAGGGTAAGTCACTGTTGGACTACCCGCCTAGTTACAGGGGTCACTCCTGTTATGGTTGGAGGACCCTAAAGATTGTGATTATAGTATTTGTTACCGTGAAGCCGTGACAATATTGATTGCAAGCTTGTGTCACCAGTGGGCATCCATCATTGTTCAGTTAGTTCACTGGTCAGCCCGAAGTGTCAGCAAGATGGAGACTGCTGTCATTTCTCGAGGGGCTGTTGAATAGCTGTGTTGCAATTGCCACTGGATGGATATTAACGTAACAAGTCACTCTCTGTAGTGTAACTTAGTCTGTGATATTTTTTTGATTTTCAATATTGCGTCATCAGTGGGCACACCTGTGTTCAGGTTAGTTCAGTATGCAGCCGCACAGCAAGGGTTGCTAATTAGCTGTTTGTTATCGTGGCACTGGATGGACATTAACTTAGTGTAAACTCAATAATGTAGTAGATTAGTCTCTTGTTATTAATAAATTGTTTATTTTATAGAAAACGGTCTTTGATGTCAACCCTTCAACCATTCTTTTCCACCCATGTTCTGCTTTATACGATTGAATGTTGATGTGATCATTTGCTATGACTGTTCTTGGGAATTTGAATTCCAATTCATAGCGCCACATCAAATATAAATATTTGATTGTGAGAACCCGTCGGTTACCCTTTATTAGTTTTAACGTCCTGTTTAACTATGAGGAACCAGCGGCCTATTTGGACAGGTTTTCACCCCTAGTGGTGGAGGCCTGGCGGTTTGCTCCCACTTTTCCTTTTTCTATTGGACTCATGCTTCACTGCCGTGAGCAGCCTTTAAACTTGTAGTCCACCTCCTAAAGGAGGTAGGCGTAGAAAAAAATCTCACAACTGGCGCCCAACGTGGGGCAATGCAACTTGGGTTCGAACCCATGAAGTCATTGATTTTTTTGGTCTCATTGATTTTTAAAGTAACATAAAAGATATCGTTGCAGAACATTGTGGAACAGTATTGTTGGAGGTATGTTTTGTGCACGGTTGTCACACTTAGGTACACACACACCACACACACACACACTGTATGAAAGAGGTATTTCATGGTAGATATGGGGAAATTTGTCTGGCTTTTCGTGGCTGCCAGCTAGTGGACAGTGACACACTTGTGGGTGAGGAGTGTCAGCTCAGCAGCAGGTGTCGAGGACACCAAGCCAGCGTGCAACAGTGGTTGCAACAGTGCACTCAGGATCTGCCTGACGTGCAAGACACCACCTACCTTAGGGTAGACGAAGCTTCTAGAAGTGACCTCAAAGGTAAGAGGTCTCATTGACTGACAATGTAGTTGTCAAGGGTGTCATAGGAGTGTAGTTGTTAATACACAGATGGATCTTAGCGGGAGGTCGCGCCACCAGCTGAGGATCTGAGTTGACTTCTTTAGAAAGGGGAGTAATTCATCTGTAGTTAGACAGGTGATGGAATTTCTTGCCAGAGTGGGGACTGTACAACCCCAGGAAGAGTTCATTGTAGTCACTTGAGAGGTTGAGCAGAGGCTCCCGTTTTCAGAGGTGACAGCAAGGCCTAGTTCGAGCCTGATGGTGAGAGCGCAGCAAGTCAGTGCTGGCTCAAGTGCAGATTGCAAGAGGGCAATCTCACACAGGGAAGGGAAGCCAAACCCACCCCAGTGCACTTAACCCAGTGACAATGTATGAAGGTAAAGATGCCTAGCTTGGCAGTTCTGAGAAAGACGATTCGATGGATGCATACATCGATCGCCTTTTGAAGAAAGGCTGCCAAAGCAAGATGGCAAGGGTCATTTTGGGCTGGTGATTTTCCATGGTTCAGATCCCCAGCAGCATAATGATTTTGTTCTTTAAGGATTGCCTTGGTAAAGGGTTATAGTAGATCTGCAGAGGAAATGCTGATCACATTCTAAGTTATGTCCAGGTAGAAACGGACAAGGGAGTTTGACAGATGTCAAAAGTTTCGCTCGAGTCTTTGTTAGAGTAGCGAGACCTAGGAAAAGCAAGGGAGAGAGCCCCAAGCTCAGTAGGGTGAGAGTAGGTACTCGTAGAAGAGGGTTTTCTCCCAGATAGTTCAGTCGGTAGAGCAAGATCGGCTTGAGTTTGACAGTTGGACAGTGAGAGTGATCCTGTCAACTGGTTGCTATGTCAGGTGGAAAACTGACAGTAAGTTCTTTGTAGGCTGAGGGGAGTTAAGAAGAGCTTCACCAGTAAGGCCACACCAATGTGTTGCACATGTGTCCAGTATGACACAGACCGAGGACGGAAATGGGAGGTTCAGTGATGGAAATGGTTGCGAGGTGTTGAACCGGCCAGGACTAGAGCTGGAGCCGAACATGTTGCCACTCCAAGGTTGGGCATCAACACCAAGGGTGATCCGGAGGTAGTGCACAGAGACCCTCAGGCCACAGATGTTTAGGAAACAGAGTTTCACACTCCACCACTTGTTTAGCTAGTACACCTGTTGGGCAGGTGTGTGCAGAAAAACTAGCTGGTGTTTTGAATGTATTTTCCTTGCAGGAAAATATATTCTTTAGTGGGAGGCAGTGTGAGGGAATGAAGATTCCCTCAGCTAGTTTTCCTAGTTTTCTAGATTAGACTAGTCGCTCCAGGGACTCTAGACAAGAAGTTTTCCAACTAACATACACTTGTGTGGTGTTGGAGGAAAGCTCATGCTATGGACTATCATATAAGACTAATTAGAAGTCTGTGACTGCACTGTAGAGAGAGTTACAGAGCTTTTCCTGTTTCTGTGAAATGAGATGAGATTTGAGAGTGAGTGGTATGTGTGGATACTTGACTCTCAAACGGTTTTTAGAGGTGGGGGGGGAAAGAGGGGTGAACGTCGCCCCCCCCCCCCCACCATGTGAGACATGGCGCCAATCCTAGACCTCCCTCTCCTTGTGACGTCACAGGATGCCACAGGGTGAGGGCGTCTGTGATTGGTAGCGGCATCTTTGCCCCTAGCTGAGTTTTGGCGCGAACAGCTGTGTTTGGTAGCGGCACCTTGAGTTGTGCCGGCTTTGTGCTGATTGGTCAAGACAAGGTAGGGGGGAGATATGGGCATTTGAGTTTCCCTAGCCCACCAAACAGTCAATCTGGGCTGGGCAGCAAGCTGAGGAAGAAGTGATTGGGTAGGGGGTGGCAGCTTGCCACCTCCACCCCCGATAATCGCTGTGTCGTCCTGATTACTCATTGTGCAGGGCACTCCTAACATCCTGGGTTGTGTCAAGGCCCAATTTGCGTAAAAATGGGGCCAAGGAGTACGGAAGGAGCAGTAAAAAGCTAAGAGACAGTTTACAGTGTTCACCCATGAGGCAGCTGGCAGGCCTCATGGTGTATCAGATTGATCCCTCACATCGGGTCCGAGTATCCTGTCTAGTGTTAATGGACAATTGGTGGAATATGGGCAGTGTAATTGTGGTGATATTACAGGCCCTTGTTGGACTTTAAATTCCACCTTGTTGGGTCCGCCATGTGGTGACGCCGCCGGCCATTGTCACCCCAGTGTACGAGCGAGGCATGCTCTGGTATGATGGGATTGTAGGTGATCCCCCATCCTCGTGTGTATGCCTGTGGGCACCAGCCAGCCAGCCTGAGGCAAGCCGCATGTGCGCGCCGCGCAGCTCAGTGGCAAGACAGTGGGGCCATGTGATGGCCACACCCTGGCCACCCCCGCACCGCCCGCCCAGGGCAGCGTCACCCCCGTGCCACAAGCGCGCCATCTCAGCCTAGGTAGGACGCTGTGACGCCTCGCGCTTACCTCGTGAATACTTGCAAGGAGTCAAGTGTGATGTAATATAAGAGAGACTTTGAGTTATTGTTAACAAGATGACTTGTGTTACAGGAAACAAGTGTTAATGATTAACGTAGAGTACCATCATGTTGTTGTCTAAGAGAGACAATTGTTTGTGATTAATGTAGTACTTTGTAATGTAATTAATCACATAATCAATTTTGTAATTGATTAAGGCAATTTCTTTTGTTAATCGTCTGGTGAAGAGAGTAAAGTAACTTAGGGATTGCTAGAGCTGTGTCTCAGAATCCCACCTTGCCTGGCTTCGTTTACTGTTACAGTGCAACTCCTTGCAGGGGGTTGCAAAGAGTGTTCACATTAGGTTGTGATAGGGTAAGTCACTGTTGGACTACCCGCCTAGTTACAGGGGTCACTCCTGTTATGGTTGGAGGACCCTAAAGATTGTGATTATAGTATTTGTTACCGTGAAGCCGTGACAATATTGATTTCAATCTTGTGTCATCAGTGGGCATCCATCATTGTTCAGTTAGTTCACTGGTCAGCCCGAAGTGTCAGCAAGATGGAGTCTGCTGTCATTTATCGAGGGGCTGCTGAATAGCTGTGTTGCAATTTCCACTGGATGGACATTAACGTAACGAGTCACTCTCTGTAGTGTAACTTAGTCTGTGATATTTTTTTGATTTGCAATATTGCGTCATCAGTGGGCACACCTGTGTTCAGGTTAGTTCAGTATGCAGCCTCACAGCAAGGGTTGCTATTTAGCTGTTTGTTATAGTGCCACTGGATGGACATTAACTTAGTGTAAACTCAATAATGTAGTAGATTAGTCTCTTGTGATAAATAAATTGTTTATTTTATAGAAAACGGTCTTTGACGTCAACCCTTCAACCATTCTTTTCCACCCATGTTCTGCTTTATACGATTGAATGTTGATGTGATCATTTGCTATGACTGTTCTTGGGAATTTGAATTCCAATTCATAGCGCCACATCAAATATAAATATTTGATTGTGAGAACCCGTCGGTTACCCTTTATTAGTTTTAACGTCCTGTTTAACTATGAGGAACCAGCGGCCTATTTGGACAGGTTTTCACCCCTAGTGGTGGAGGCCTGGCGGTTTGCTCCCACTTTTCCTTTTTCTATTGGACTCATGCTTCACTGCCGTGAGCAGCCTTTAAACTTGTAGTCCACCTCCTAAAGGAGGTAGGCGTAGAAAAAAATTTCACACCTGGCAGTATGGGTTCTAGCCACTTTTGGGCCTGAGTTTTCAGTTGCATATATACCTGGGGACCATTCAGGCTTATTCGTATTTGTGTTTCTCACGTGTGCCCCAAAGAATGAGGTGATTTGGTAAAGTACCATGCCCAAGATTACCATCAGAGTGCCGGGGGGATGATGGGGAATTAGCCTCGGCTACCAAATTTTTTTTATCCGGTCGTAATGGTCGAGTGGTTAAGGGGTCCTGTTCACCAGTTGCAGAGTGCTCATAGCAGTATGGGTTAGAGTCACGTCAGAGGCGTAAGTTTTCATTGCATACATGCCTGGGAGACCATTCAGGCTTGTTTGCATTTGTGTTTCTCACGTGTGCCCCAAAGAATGAGGTGATTTGATAAAATACCATGCCCAAGATCTCCATCAGAGTGCCGGGGGGATGATGGGGAATTATCCTCGGATACCATAATTTTTTTGTCCGCTCGTGATGGTCGAGTGGTTAAGAGGTCCTGTACACCAGTTGCAGAATGTTCCTGGCAGTATGGATTCTAGTCACTTCTGCGGTGTGAGTTTTCAGTTGCATATATGCCTGGGGACCATTCAGGCTTGTTCGAATTTGCGTTCTTCACGTGTGCCCCAAAGAATGAGCTGATTTCATAAAATATCATGCCCAAGATCACCATCAGAGTGCCATCAGGATGATCGGGAATTAGCCTAGGATATCTACATATTTTTGTCCGGTAGTGATGGTCGAGTGGTTAATGGGTCCTGTTCACCAGTTGCAGAATGCTCCTGGCAGGATGGGTTCGAGTCACTTCTTGGGTGAGTTTTCAGTTGCATATATGCATTGAAACCATTCAGGCTTGTTCGCATTTAGGTTTCTCACGTGTGCCCTAAAAAATGAGGTGATTTGATAAAATACGATGCCCAAGATCACCATCAGAGTGCCGCAGGGATGATGGGGTACTAGCCTCGGCTACCAACATCTTTTTGTACGCTTGTGATGGTCGAGTGGTTAAATGTACACCAGTTGCAGAATGCTCCTGGCAGTGTGGGTTCGAGTCACTTCTGTGGAGTTAGTTTTCAGTTGCATATATGACTGGGGAATTTTGAGGCTTTTTCACATTTGTGTTCCTCACGTGTGCCCCAAAGAATGAGGTCCTTTAATAAAATACATTGCCCACGATTACCATCAGAGTGCTGGTGGGATGATGGGGAATTAGCCTCAGCTACCATCATCTTTTTGTCCGGTCGTGATGGTCGAGTAGATAAACGGTCCTGTATACCAGTTGCAGAATGTTCCTGACAATATAGTTTCTAGTCACTTCTGGGGTGTGAGTGTTCAGCTGCATATATGCCTGGAGACCATTCAGTCTTGTTCGTATTTGTGTTCCTCACATGTGCCCCAAAGAATGAGGTGATTTCATAAAATACGTGGCCCAAGATTACCATCAGAGTGCCGGTGGGATGATGGGGAATTAGCCTCGGCTACCATTATCTTTTTGTCCGGTCGTGATGGTCGAATGATTAAGCGGTCCTGTACACCAGTTGCAGAGTGTTTCTTGCAGTATGGGTTCTAGTCACTTCTGGGGTGTTAGTTTTCAGTTGCATATATGCCTGGGGACCATTCAGGCTTGTTCGAATTTGTGTTCCTCACGTGTGCCCCAAAGAATGAGGTGATTTGATAAAATACCATGCCCAAGATCACCATCAAAGTGCCGCCGGGTTGATGAGGAATTAGCCTCAGCTACCATCATTTTTTTGTCCGCTTGTGATGGTTGAGTGGTTAAGGGGTCCTGTACTCCATTTGCAGAATGCTCCTGTCAGTATTGGTTCGAGTCAATTCTGAGGTATGAGGTATCAGTTGCATATATGCCAGGGGACCATTCAGGCTTGTTCGAATTTGTGTTCCCTCATGTGTGCCCCAAAGAATGAGTTGATTTAATAAAATACCATGCCCAAGATTACCATCAGAGTGCAGGGGATGATGAGGAATTAGCCTCGGCTACCATTATCATTTTGTCCGGTAGCGATGGTCGAGTGGTTAAGGGGTCCTGTTCACCAGTTGGTTAGTGCTCCTGGCAGTATGGGGTCGAGTCATATCTGGGGTGTGAGTTCTCAGTTGCAAATATGCCTGGGGACCATTCAGGCTTGTTTGCATTTGTGTTCCTCACATGTGCCCCAAAGAATGAGGTGATTTGATAAAATACCATTCCCAAGAGTACCATCTGAGTGCCTGTGGGATGATGGGGAATTAGCCTCGACTACCATCATCTTTTTGCCTGGTCGTGATGATCGAGTGGGTAACGGATCCTGTACACCAGTTGCAGAGTGTTCCAGGCAGTATGTTTTCGAGTCACTTCTGTGGTGTGAGTTTTTGGTTGCATTTATGCCTGGGGACCATTCAGTCTTTTTCGTATTTGTTTTCCTCACATGTGCCCCAAAGAATGAGGTGATTTGATAAAATACCATGCCCAAGATTACCATCAGAGTGCCAGGGGGATGATGGGGAACTAGCCTCGGATACCATCATCTTTTTGTCCGGTCGTGATGGTCGAGTGGTTAAGGGGTACTGTACACCAGTTGCTGAGTGCTCCTTGCTTTTTGGGATTTGAGTCACTTATGTGGTGTGAGTTTTCAGTTGCATATATGCCTAGGGACCATTCAAGCTTGTTCTCATTTGTGTTCCTCATGTGTGGCCCCAAAGAATTAGGTGATTTGATAAAATACCGTGTCCAAGATTACCATCAGAGTGCCGGTTTGATGATGGAGAATTAAACGTGACTACTATCATCTTTTTTTCTGGTTGTGATGGTCGAGTGGGTAACAGGTCCTGTATACCAGTTGCAGAGTGCTCCTGGCAGCATGGGTTCGAGTCACTTCTGTGCTGTGAGTTTTCACTTGCATATATGCCTAGGGACCATTCAGGCTTTTTCGCATATGTGTTTCTCAAGTGTGCCCCAAAAAAGGAGGTGATTTGATAAAATACCATGCCCAAGATTACCGTCAGAGTACTGGCAGGATGATGAGGAATTAGCCTCGGTTATCTTTCTTTTTTGTCCGGTCATGATGGTCGAATGGTTAAGGGGCCTGTACACCAGTTGCAGAAAGCTCCTGGCAGTATGGGTTCGAGTCACTTCTGTGGTGTTAGTATTTAGTTGCATATATATGCCTGGGGACCATTGTGGCTTGTTCGCATTTGTGTTCCTCACGTGTGCCCCCAAAAAATGAGGTGATTTAATAAAATACGTTGCCCACGATTACCATCAGAGTGCCGGTGGGATGATGGGGAATTAGCCTCAGCTACCATCATCTTTTTGTTCGGTCGTGATGGTCGAGTGGTTAAGTGGTCCTGTATTCCAGTTGCAGAGTGTTCCTGGCAGTATGGGTTCTAGTCACTTCTGGGGTGTGAGTGTTCGTTGCATATATGCCTGGGGACCATTCAGGCTTGTTCGTATTTGTGTTCCTCACATGTGCCCCCAAAAGTGATTTGATTTGATAAAATACCATGCCCAAGATTACCATCAGAGTGCAGGGGATGATGGGGAATTGGCCTCGGTTACCATCATCTTTTTGTCCGGTCGTGATGGTCGAATGGTTAAAGGGTCCTGTACACCAGTTGCAGAGTATTCCTGGAAGTATGGGTTCGAGTTACTTCTGGGGTGTGAGTTTTCAGTTGCATATATGCTGGGGACTATTCAGACTTGTTCGCATACATCTGAAAACTCCACATTCTAGAAGTGACTCGAACCTAGACCACCGCCAGGAGCACTATGCAACTGGAGTACATGGCACCTTATCCACTCCTCCATCAGTGACCATACAAAAGACGATGATGCCCGAGGCTATTTGACCACAGGAATTCCAACAGGAATTTCCTTAAGTACTTCCGTATTAAATAATACATCTTCAGATGGGTGCATATATACATATATATTCATCTTCAGTACATATATACACTGAATGAGTAATTTTTATTGGGTATAGATGGATACATGTTTCAATGAGGGAATTTTGAACATTAATGAGACATTCACGGAATATGGTGGAGGAGGAGTAAATGAAAATGACTGAGTGACGTTATAGTTTGTTTATGAAAATAATTATAAAATAACAAATATTCGCACGTAGTTGGAGATATCAACAGAGGGTTCATTAGTGTTGCTATATGCGAGATAGTGGATCTCATTCATTCCTATGTTCAATAAACCAACTTTAACAGGACACTATAAATATAAAGCGCCAGATAAGTATGGTGAGCAAATAGAACTTTTTGAATATTGAGGGAGTGACATGATTGAAATGGATAAATGGAGTTGAAAGGGAGGGGCATTAATTAAATGGGGAATAGGCCTACTGCAGTTCATCTAATAGTGGCAGTTGATGTTTCGGTTAACATGGGCTTAATGTAAATAGGAGAACCTGCAAAGGCCATCCACAATTTCATTCCTTGTGTTCAATATGCGACCTAAAGTAAGAAATGAACTTTGAAAATGGGTTTGAATATGCAATTACTAAAAACGGGCTTAGTGCGGGATGATTATGGAGAACGTCATTGTACATTAGGCTCGACGGAAGGAGGCCTTTTACTCTCCTCTACATAAATACTGAAAATAGGAATACATATATCATAACAGAAACAGACTTATAAAGGGAAGATGAAGACTGGCTAGCTAATGACGTCATTGACCATTAGCAATGTCTGTGCAGGGTCACAGAGGTCACGAAATTTTGGGATGACTGGAGGAGGCCGTTTAATCCCATCGATCGAAATAACAGGGGCTAGGAGGCAGCCTTTTAATTCTACCCATTTTGGAAATTTTATATGATTGAAGGGAGCAGTTGATTAACAATATGAAAAAATTAAAACACACCCTAGGATATTGACCGTCCATCGGGAAAACCATTTGAAAATACCCCTTTAACTATGCCCAGCCGGGGCGAAAACACGGAAACACACCCAATGCTATGGGAGGTCCCTGAAAAAATTAAAACGGCCGGCCATAGTCATAACTCCCACTACTAGCGGGAGGTGGAGTCGCCCATTTGCTACAGCTACACAAAAGATTACTACAGCTACACAGGGTGTACTGAATGGGAGGTTGTGTAACCATGTTGCTACAGCTGCAAAAAAGATTACTAGAGCTACTGAGGGTGAACTTAGCGGTAGGTGGTGTAGCCCTGTTGCTACAGCTACACAGGTTGAACCGAATGTGAGGTGGTGTAGCCCTGTTGCTACAGCTACACAGGAGGTTAATTCAGCTACACAGGGCGAACTGAGCAAGAGGTGGAGTAGCCCTGTTGCTACAGCTACACAGGAGGTTAATTCAGCTACACAGGGCGAACTGAGCAAGAGGTGGAGTAGCCCTGTTGCTACAGCTACACAGGAGATTACTACAGTTACACAGGTTGAACTGAGCTGGAAGTGGTAGTGCCCTGGTGCTACAGTTACATAGGAGGTGTACGAGGGCAATTTGTAAGTACGTGGATTAGCATGTCATTATTGGTCGTATATATACAACAATATTAATAATACTATGATTTATTTTGATTACAGGTGTAACAGGTGCAGGCTCTGACGCACGTGTGCAGCAGGTGTCCGTGTCGGACACGATATCTCTCTAGCCTCTTCCATATGACAACGAACACATTAATTCTCCTCATACTCTGCCTTGCTTCACAGTGTTCCTTGCTTCACAGTCACTCCCAATTATAGGTGTTCCTTGCTTCACAATCACTTCTTCTTCAGTGTTCTTTGCTTCGCATTCTCTCCTGCTTCACAGTGTTCCTTGCTTCACATTCTCTACTACTTCACAGTGTTCCTTGTTTCACATTCTCTCCTGGTTCACAGTGTTCCTTGCTTCACATTCTCTCCTACTTCACAGTGTTTTTGCTTCAGATTCTCTCCTACTTCAAAGTGTTCCTTGCATCACAATCACGCCTTCTTCCCAGTATTCCTTGCTTCTCAATCTCTCCAACCTCACATTGACTTTCCGAAACAGTGTATGTCACTGACATACACTGTCTCTGAAAATTCCACACAAAAGTGTAAGGAGGCAGCAGACAGGTTTATCCCGGCCCAATAGGAAAGAAATGAAATTCAGATGAAAAACCCATAGTTTGATCAGAGATGTAAGCTAGCTAAGCAAACTAAGTAAAAGAGCATGGAGAAACTATAGAAATAACAAGACACTTGAGTGCGGAGAAGGATACCAGAGAGCCAGGAATGAATACGTCAGGGTGAGAAGAGTGGCAGAAGGGCAATATGAAAACGATATAGCAAGCAGGCAAAAACTAAAACTAAATTGCTGCACAATCACGTCAGATGAAAGCCAACAGTGAATGAACAGGCAATGAAACTGAGGATAGGTGCAGACAAATTAACTACAAACGACAAGAAAGTGTGCGAGGAACTCGATAAGAAATTCCAGGAAGTCTTCACAGTAGAGCAAGGAGAAGGTCTAGAGATAAGAGAAGGTATAGTTAACTAGGCACCACTAGAAGAGTTTGAGATTACCAGTGGGGATGTCAGGAAGCTTTTGCAAGAGTTGGATGTGACAAAGGCTATAGGCTCTAGATGGAATATCGCCATGGATACTAAAGGATGGAGCCGAAGAACTGTCCTTGTCCCTCTCCATGGTGTATAATAATTCACTAGTAACAGGTGAACTGCCAAAAATTTGGAAGACGGCATACGTAGTCCCGATATACAAGAATGGGGATACACAGGAGGCACTGAACTACATGCCTGTGTCTCTAACTTGCATACCATGGACGTTAATAAAGAATGTGCAAAACAAGCTAGTGGAACATCTGGAGCGAAGGAACTTTGTAACACAGCATCAACATGGTTTCAGGGATGGCAAGTCATGCCTCACAGGATTAACTGAATTCTATGATCAGGCAACAAGAATCAGGCTAGAAAGAGAGGGGTGGGCAGACTGCATATTTTTGGATTGCCAGAAAGCCTTTTGAAACAGTACCACACCAGAGATTAATGCGAAAGCTTGAGATGCAGGAAAAAGTGAAAGGGAAGGTACTCCATTGGATAAGGGATTACGAAAGCTTGAGATGCAGGAAAGAATGAAAGGGAAGGTACTCCATTGGATAAGGGATTACCTAAGTAACAGAATACAGCGAGTCATTGTGAGGAGTGAGGCCTCAGATTGGCGAGGCGTCACCAATTGAGACTCGCATGGTTCAGTCCTTGGACCTATACTTTTCTGATATATGTAAATGATCTACCAGAGGGTATAGAATCATTTCTCTCATTGTTTGCTGCTGATGAAAAAATTATGAGGAGGATTCAGACGGAGGAAGATAGTATGAGGCTACAAGATGACCTAGACTGACTGAATAAATGTCTCTCTGAAGCTCACATCAAAAGAATAATATCTGCGGCGTATGCGAGGCTGGCTAACATCAAAACTGCCTTCGGGAACCTGTGCAGGGTATCATTCAGAACATTCTATACCACACACGTAAGACCAATCCTGGAGTATGTGGCCCCAGCATGGAGCCCGTACCCTGTCAAGCACAAGACGAAGCTTGAAAAAGTTCAGCGGTATGCCACTAGGCAATCCCAGAACTAAGAGGCATGAGTTACGTGGAGAGGCTGCGTGAAATGCACCTCACGACACTGGAAAACAGAAGAGTAAGGGGAGACATTATCACTACATACAGCCGACAGACCACTGGAACATTTTCTAACACAGTGCAGAGTTACATGCCCATTAAGATTTCAACTTAGATTCAACAGAGCAGAAGAAGTTCTTAAACACTTGGGAGAAAAATCTTACTGAAGCGACCAAACGAGTCTTAAATACTCATATTCCGCCCAAGTAAAACAGAAACAAGTAACACTAAGTGGGCCAATCAGAGGCTTAGGGCCCGTGCAGGAATATTCCTGCAAAACAAACTACCTACAAAATTCTCAGAGAAATTGACAGAGTAGATAAAGATAAAATGTTTAACACGGGTGGTATAGGAACAAGGGGACACAGGCGGACACTGTGTACCCAAATGAGCCACAGAGACTTTTGAAAAAGCTTTTTCAGTGTCAGCGTAGTTAACAGATGGAATGCATTAGGTAGTGATGTGGTGCAGGCTGATTCCATACAGTCTCAAATGTAGATATGATAGACCCCAGTAGGCTCAGGAATCTGTACACCAGTTGATTGACAGTTGATAGGTGGGACCAAAAGGGCCAGAGCTCAACTCCTCACAAGCACAACTAGGTGAGTATACTGCGTTGGACATACACTGTCACTGACATATACTGACTATGATGTACACTGTCGATGATATGCACTGCGATTGACATACACTGCCGCAGACATACGGTGCTTCTGACATACACTGACTTTCACATAAAATGACTGTCTTACACTAACTGACATACACTGACTCAATAATACACTGACTCAATAATACACTGTCTTTGACAAAAACTGTCTCTGACATACAGTGACTCCAACATACACTGCCTCTGACGTACACTGTCTCTGACAAACACGGTCCCTGACTATATATAATGTACACATATACAGACGGAATACAAATAATGGGGTACAGCTGTAGCAAAGAATAGTAAACCATCTGCACACGACAGCAACTACGGAACTTACTTTTTTATAAAAGATTTTTCATGAAGGATATCTTGAAGTAATAAAGGCAGAGATGGTGAACCGAGCGGGAGGTGGTGTAGCTCTGTTGCTACAGCTACACAGGAGATTACTACAGCTACACAGGGAGAACTGTGCGAGAAGTGGTGAACCCCAGTTGGTGCAGCAACACTGGGTGACCTGAGAGGGAGGTGATGTAGCCCTGCTGCTACTGGTACACTGGAGATGACTACAGGTACATATGGAGATTTAAGTGGGAGGTGGTGTAGCCCTGTTGTTGAAGCTACACAGAAGATTACTACAGATACACATAGAAAACTGAGTGGAAGGTGGTCTAGCTCTGTTGCTAAAACTATACAGGAGATAATTAAAGTTTCAAATGATGAACAGAGAGGAGTGTTGTGTAGTTCTATTGGTACGGCTGCACACAGGAGGTTATCTTGAGGTTATCTTGAGATGATTTCGGGGCTTTTAGTGTCCCCGCGGCCCGGTCCTCGACCAGGCCTCCACCCCCAGGAAGCAGCCTGTGACAGCTGACTAACACCCAGGTACCTATTTTACTGCTAGGTAACAGGGGCATAGGGTGAAAGAAACTCTGCCCATTGTTTCTCGCCGGCGCCTGGGATCGAACCCAGGACCACAGGATCACAAGTCCCGCGTGCTGTCCGCTCGGCTCCCTCTCCGACCAGGAGATTACTACAGCTACACAGAGAGACCGGGAGGTGATGTAGCCCTGTTGTTACATCTACACACGAGTTTACTACAGCTTCACAGCGTGAACTGAGTGGGAGGTGGTGTAGTCGTGTTGCTACAGTTACACAGGAGATTACTACAGCTACACACAGAGAACGAAGCGGGAGGTGGTGTAACCCAGCTGCTAAATCTACACAGGAAATTACTTCAGCTACACAGGGTGAACTGAGCGGAGGCTGGTGTAGCCCTGTTGCTACAGCTACACATTAGATTACTAGAGCTGTGCAGGGTGAACGGAGCATGAGGTTCTTTAGCCTGTTGCCACAGATACACAGGGTGAACTGAGTGGGAGGTGGAGTAGCCTTGATACTACAACTACACAATAGAGTACTTTTGTTACACTGGGTGAACAGAGAGGAAGATTGTGTTACAGCTGTTGTTACAGCTACACAGGGTCAACTGAGCAAGACGTACTCACCTAGTTGTGTTTGTGGGGATTGATCTTTAGCTATTTGATCCCGCCTAATAACTGTCAATCAACTGGTGTACAGATTCCTCAGCCTGCTAGGCTCTATCATATTTATTCCTGAAACTGTGTATGGAGTCTGCTTCCACCACATCACTGCCTAATGCCTTCCGTTTGTTAACTACTCTGACACTGAAAAGTTCTTTCTAATGCCGCTGATGATATCCTTTTGATGTGGGCCTCTGGGGACAGGTTCGGTGTGATATCAACCCCCAGATCCTTCTCTCTATTTGACTCTTGCAGAATTTCACCTCCTAGATGGTACCTTGTATTCAGCCTTCTGCTCCCTTCGCCTAATTTCATTACTTTGCACTTTCCCGAGTTGAACTTTAATAGCCATTTTCAGATTCAGATTCAGATTCAGATGTTTATTCAGGTAAGGTATATACATACAAGTGATGTTACATTAATGGATTGATATATAGATAGAGCTAGTACATACAATGCCTAAAGCCACTATTACGCAATGCGTTTCGGGCAAAAACCAAAAGCAAAAATTTTCTAGACCATTCCTCCAGCTTCTCCAGCTAGTCCTGTAGTCTCTGTCTATAATCATCTGTCTTGATTCTTTTCATAATTTTTTCATCATCAGCAAACATTGAGAGGAATTAGTCTATACCCTCTGGAAGATCTTTTACATATATATTAGAAACAAGATGTGTCCAAGTACAGAGCCCTGTAGGATTCCGCTGGTGACATCTCGCCACTCTGATGTCTCCCCTCTCACTGTTACTAGCTGTTTACTGTTGCTTAGACACTCCCTTATCCACTGGAGCACCTTACCTTTTACTCCTGCCTGTTGCTCCAACTTTCGTGACAACTTTTTATGGGGTACTCTGTCAAAATCTTTCTGACAGTCCAAGAAAATGCAATCTGCCCACCCTTCTCTTTCTTGCGTAATTTTTGTTGCTTGGTCATTGAATTCTACTAAACCTGTGAGGCACGATTGTAGCCACGACATGGCTTCATGTGGTGAAGCCATGTTGCTACAGCTACACAGAGTTTATTAAGAGGGCGTTTATGTAGTCCTGTAGCTACAGATACACAGGGTTAACCGAGAGAAGGTGGAGTAGCCTTGTTGCTACAGCTACTCAGGATATTACTACCGCTTTACAGGGTGAAATCAGCGTGAGGTCGTGTCGCCCTGGTGCTACAGCCACACTGGAGATTTCTACAGCTACAAATTGTGAAATATGTGGGAGGTAGTGTTGCCATGTTGCTACACCTACACATGAGATTACTACGTGTATAAAGAGTGAACTGAGTGGTAGGTGGAGAAGACCCGCTGCTACACCTACACAGGGTGAGTAGAGGAATTAGTGATGTAGAGGGTCTCCTCCATCGCTGATATGGATAATTAATGGATGACAGATGGATGAGGAGCAATAATCCGGCGACCCAGGTGTGTCTTCGTGTTAACCAGTCCCTTTTGATGTGTGATTATGTGGTGTAGAGGGTCCCCCTACACGCTGAGATGGGTGACAGATGGGTGAGTGTATGAGTGTGATGGATGAGTGTGATTTGTTACACGCTAAGCGTATGCAAACCGAATGTGGTTTTTCCGGTTACCCCTCACCCTTAGTTCGCCCCCACCCCCTCAGGTCTCCCCTCTTTCCCTCAGCCCTCCCTTCAAACATCCCTATCAATCCTCCCCCTCACCCCCTCCCCTCAGCCCTCCTGATGCATGACTGACGGTTGCACGTGATTAAACACACGCTAAGCGTGCGCGAGTTTGATGGTGTGTGTAACTGAACGCTTGGGGAAGGCGATCATCCCCTGGCAATGATTGATACGCGCAGCCGTGAGGCCTTCCTGCCCTGCTGCTCTCTCTCTCACAATGAGGGAGGGAATTATCAGGGCAAGTCACCAAGACATTACACCTATAGATGAGAGGAGATATAATTTCTTTATTATGCATCCCATACCCTCACTCTCTCTCTCGAAATAATTCATAGACGCTTAAGTTTTTTGTTTATCAGTAAAAGAGAGAGAGGAGCATATGGTTGTCTTGTATGGTGATCCATAGTGTTGGGTGAGCGAGCGAGTGAACGGATGGAGTATTGATATATAGTGTTTTGCATTAGAAAATGCACAGTTCATAGAAGCACACTTTTTTGTTTATCAGTAAATTTAAAGGTTATCTTCAATATTATTATAACACACACCAATTCAATATTAATGTTATTCTTGTAACATAATGTAATGTAACATAAAAACATCTACGTCTTTGTCCAAATAAACTTAGTAAAGTAAAGAATGTCTAAGGCCGTCTTCAATATAACAAACACCAAATAAAGATTAGTGTTATTCTTGTAACATAACGTAACGTAACAGGGAAACATCTATTTATTTGCACAAATAAAATTTTTAAAAGTAGAAGCTACTAGCCTTCAATATTATTATAACACACCAAATCAATATTACTGTGTGTTTATTCCTTGTAACTTTATGTAACAAACAGGGAAACATATTTCTTCTCTATACTTAGGAAAGGTATACACATTTTTATAATTTGTTCCGTTGAACAAATTACTGTCTTCCCCATCTCCATAGTCGTGAAACTAAAGTACTTTTCCATCTTCAAATGATAATATTAATACGGGAAATTGTCAGACCAAATGTGGTAAACATTTAATTTCAGTTGTTTATGTGGAGATACCCATCTGTCACATCCTCTCTTCCCCTCCTCTGATTGCAAACTTTGTATTAAGGGACGAAGCAGGTTATTAGTAATCCGTGATGATATGTGCAATAAGGGGAAGAAGTGAGTCACAACTACAAATTGAATCCACAACTGGTCCAAACTTTCTTGACTTTTATTCAGTCCATTTGAGACATGTTCCATACATTTTACAAGTTGGAACATGTTCCAACTTTTTAGTTGGCTATACAAAGACATAAAAATGCAGCATTACACTATTAGCTAGTCAAAACACATCACAACACACAACTCATAACACACAAAATACCTCACAAAACACAACCCATATAACACACAAAACAACTCACAAAACACAACCTATAACACACAAAAAAACTCACAACACACAACCCACAACACACAAAACAACTCACAACACACAACACATACAAAACACAACTCACAACACATACAAAACACAACTCACAACACATACAAAACACAACTCACAACACATACAAAACTGAACTTACAACAAACAACAGACAAACATAGACAATATTTCACAACACACAACACACAAACTGAGACAATATATCACAACACACATCACACAACACACAAAACACAACTTACAACACACAACACAGAAAATACAACTCATAACACACAACACACAAAACAAAGCTCAGAACACACAACTCACAACACAACACACAACACAACTCACAAAACACAACTTACAACACACAACTCACAACACACAAAACACAATTAACAAACAGAACTCAACTCCCAAAAACAGAACACAACTCACAACACACACCACTCGAAACTCACAACACACAGCACACAAAACAACTCACAATACACAACTCACAACACTCAACGTAGAACACACTCAAAACACAACTCACAACTCACAACACAAAACACACAAACATAGACAATATATCACAACACACATTACACAAAACACAACTCACGGCACACAACGCACAACACACAACACGAAAAATACAACTCACAACACACAAGTCTCTAAGCACAAAACAAAACTCTCAACACACAAATCACAACACAAAACACAACATACAACACACAAACATGGACAATGTACCGCAACACATAATCATACAATACACCAAACAAAACTCACAACAAAGAACTCACAACACACAACACAACTCACAACACACAACACAACTCATAACACACAACACAACTCACAACACACAAACATGGACCATGTACTGCAACACATAATCATACAATACACAAAATAAAACTCACAACACACAACTCACAACACACAAAAGACAATTAACAAACACAACTCATAACACAAAACACAACTCAAAACTCACCACACACAGTTCACAACACACAACTCACAACACACAACTCAAAACACACAACACACTCAAAACACAACTCACAGATCACAACACACAAATATAGTCAATATATCACAACACCACACAAAAAAACAACTTACAACACACAACTCACAACACAACACAAAAAATACTACTGACAACACACAACTCACAACACAAAACACCCACAAAACAAAACTCACAACATACAAATCACAAATCAAAACACACAACACAACTCGTAACTCACAACTTACAACACTCAAACATGGACAATGTATTATAGAACACATTACACAAAACACAACTCACAACACACAAAACATAACTCACAAACACAACTCACAACCCACAAAACACAACTCACAACACACAAGTCACAACAAACAACTCACAACTTACACAACTCACAACACACAACTCAAAACACATAACACACAAAACACAAAACACAACTTACAACACACAGCACACAAAAAACAACTTACCACACACAACTCACAATACACAACACAAAAAATACAACTCACAACACACAACACACACAAAACAAAACTCACAATACACAAATCACAATACAAAACACACAATACAACTCACAACACACAACATATTAACACTCAAACATGGACAATGTATTACAGCACAAATCACACAATACACAACTCACAACTCACAACACAAAAAACCTAACTCACAAACACAATTCACAACACACAAAACATAACTCACAAACACAATTCACAACACACAAAACATAACTCACAAACACAACTCACAACACACAACACACAAAACACAGCTCACAACACACAGCACCCAAGTCACAACTCACAGCACACACAACTCAAAACACATAACACACAACACACAACACAAAAACATGGACAATGTACCGTAACACATAATCATACAATACACAAAATAAAACTCACAACACACAACTCACAACACACAAAAGACAATTAACAAACACAACTCATAACACACAATTCACAACACACACAACTCACAACACACAAAAACAACTCACAACACACAACACACTCAAAACACAACTCACAGACCACAACACACGTAGACAATATATCAAATCACACATCACACACAAAAAAAACTTACAACACACAACTCACAGCACAACACAAAAAATACAACTCACAACACAAAACTCACAACACACAAATCAAAACACAAAACACACAACACAACACACAACTTACAACACTCAAACATTGACAATGTATTATAGAACACATCACGCAATACACAAAACGCAACTCAGAACTCACAACACAAAAAAATAACTCACAAACACAACTCACAACACACAACACACAAAACACAACTCACAACACACAACACACAAGTCACAACACACAATTCACAACACACAAACATGGTCAATGTACTGCAACACATAATCATACAATACACAAAACAAAATTCACAACACACAACTCACAAAAGGCAATTAACAAACACAAAACACAACTCACAACACACACAACTCACAACACACAACACACAAAAACAACTCACAACACACAACACACTCAAAACTCAACTCACAACTCACAACACACAAACATAGCCAATATATCACAACACACATAACACAAAAAACAACTTACAACACACAACATAAAAAATACAACTCACAACACACACTAAACAAAACTCTCAACACACAAATCACACCACAAAACACACAACACAACTCACAACACACAACATACAACACACAAACATGGACAATGTATTACAGCACACATCACACAATACACAACGCTCAATACATAACTCACAAACACAACTTACAACACACAACTCACAACACACAAAACAACTCACAACACACAACACACAAGTCACAACACACAACTCACAACACACAACTCAAAACACATAACTCACAACACACAACGCACAAACATAGACAATGTATCACAACACACATATCACACAATACACAACTCACAACACTCAGCGACTGTGAAAAACAACACAGACAGTGACAGAGTTGTGCGGCAGCGAAGCAATTGAGTAAAAGAACATGGCGAAACTACAGGAACAACAGAACACTAGAGAGCAGGGAGAGATACCAGAGGGCCAGAAATGAGCACATCATAGTGAGGAGAGAAGCAGAGAGACAGTATGAAAATGACATCACGAGTAAAGCTATGACCCAACCAAAACTGCTCCACAGCCACATCAGGAGGAAAACAGCAGTGAAGGAACAAGTGATGAAACTGAGAAACGAGGAGAACAGATACACAGAGAACGACAAAGAGGTGTGTGAAGAACTCAACAAGATATTCCAGGAGGTCTTCACAATAGAACAAGGAGAGGTCCTTACACTAAATGAGGAGGCAAACCAAACAACCTTTGAGGAATTTTACCTCACCAGTGATGATGTCAAAAGGAATCTGTTGGAGATGGATGTTGGGTCTGACAAAATCTTACCGTGGATTCTAAAAGAAGGTGCAGAAGATCTAAGTGTGCCACTCTCTATGGTGTATAACAGGTCACTGGAAATGGGAGACCTTCCGGAAAGCTGGAAGACAGATAATATAGTCCTAATTTACAAAAAGGGTGACAGGCAAGAGGCACTGAACTACAGGCCAGTTTTTCTAACTTGTATACCATGCAAGGTGATGGAGAAGATTGTGAGGAAAGGCTCGTAGAGCATCTGGAGGGAAACAACTTTGTAACACACCACCAGCATGGGTTCAGAGATGGTACTTCGTGCCTCACAGGCCTAATAGAATTCTATGACCAAGCAACACAAATTAAGCAGGAAAGAGAAGGGTGGGCAGACTGCATTTTTTTGGACTGTCAGAGAGCCTTTGACATAGTACCTCACAAAAGGCTGTTACAAAAGTTCGAGCAGCAGGCAGGAGTAATAGGTAAGGTGCTCCAGTGGATAAGGGAGTCTCTAAGCAATAGGAAACAGCGAGTAACGGTGAGGGGGGAGGCATCAGAGTGGCGAGATGTCACCAGCGGGGTTCCACAGGGCTCTGTACTCGGACCCATCCTGTTTCTAGTATATGTATACGACCTTCCAGAGGGTATAGACTCATTGCTCTCAATGTTTGCTGTTGATGCCAAAATTATGAGAAGAATCAAAACGTGAAGATAGACAGAGACTACGGGACGATCTGGACAAACTGGAGGAAAGGTCTAGAAAATGGCTGCTAAAGTTCAACTCAGGAAAGTGTAAAGTAATGAAATTAGGCAAAGGGAGCAGAAGGCTGAACACAAGGTTTCATCTGGGAGGTGAAATCCTGCAAGAGTCAAATAGAGAGAAAGACCTGTTCACGTTCACAGCTCTGTGTCCGGGTTCACTTTCTCTGTCTACCGCAAACCCATGCATAGTGGCATGTACATTCACTTCTTTTCCTACCATCCTCCTTCTGTTAAGAAAAGTGTCCTCCGCGCTCTACGCCTCAGCGACCCTCAGTTTCTTGATTCTGAAATTGCCTTTATCTACAAATCATTCTCTCGCCTTGGTTACCCGGTCGGCCGAGCGGACAGCACACTGGACTTGTGATCCTGTGGTCCTGGGCTCGATCCCAGGCGCCGGCGAGAAACAACGGGCAGAGTTTCTTTCACCCTATGCCCCTGTTACCTAGCAGTAAATAGGTACCTGGGTGTTAGTCAGCTGTCACGGGCTGCTTCCTGGGGGTGGAGGCCTGGTCGAGGACCGGGCCGCGGGGACACTAAAGCCCCGAAATCATCTCAAGATAACCTCAAGATAACCCTGTGCATTTCATCAACTGTGCTAAATCATCTCAAGCTAAACGAAATTTCTTTCATCCTAAACCTGCTTCCAACACTAGTAGCACTGTATTATGCCTTCCCTTCATATCTGAACTCAAAACTTTTAACAATATCTTTTGTCCTCTTGACATAAAGCTCGCCTTTCGACAAACTAACACACTTCGTAGCAATCTAGTTCACATTGCTCCTGCTTCTTGACGTGAACGTCAAGAAAAGGAAGGAGGGGAATTAGATTCCCACTCAACTTTGAAATGGATAGAAGGAGCCAGATTGTTAAGAGAGGAGAGTAAAGGCTGGAAAAGACTAAGGTCATGAGGCCATAAAGCAAAAATGTCATCAACATAGCGAAGCCAGAGAGAGGGACGAGTATCAATAGAAGGAAGAAGAACAGTTTCGAAGTATTCCATGTAGAAATTAGCAAGAACAGGGGAGAGAGGGGAACCCATAGCAACACCGAAAGTTTGAGTGAAATAATTACAGTTGAAAGAGAAAGAGTTAGAGTCAACACAGAGTCTAATGAGTTCAAGGAAAACGTCAGTGGGAAGCGGGAGAGGAAGAAGGCCCTCAGACGCTTTCTGTCTAAGGAAAGAGAGAACGTCATCGAGCGGGAGGTGTTGGGTGGTGTGGGGAGGTATTGGGTGGTGTGGTGTTGACATGGGGTGTTGGGTTGTGTGGTGTTGAGAGGGGGGGTAGAGTTGTGTTGAGAAGGGGGGTGTTGGGTGGTGTGGTGTTGAAATGGAGGTGTTGGGTGATGTGGTGTTGAGATGGAGTGTTGGGTTGTGTGGTGTTGAGGGGGGGGGGGTGTTGGGTGGTGTTGTGTTGAGAGGGGGGTTGGGTGGTGTGGTGTTGAGAGGAAGGTGTTGGGTGGTGTGGTATTGAGAGGGAGGTGTCGGGTGGTGTGGTGTTGAGAGGGAGGTGTTGGGTGGTGTGGTGTTGAGAGGGGGGGTGTTGCATGGTGTTGGGTGGTGTGGTATTGAGAGGGGGGTGTTGGGTGGTGTGGTATTGAGAGGAAGGTGTTGGGTGGTGTGGTGTTGAAAGGGAGGTGTTGGGTGGTGTGTGGTGTTGAAAGTGAGGTGTTGGGTGTTGTGTTGTATTGAGAGGGGGTGTTGGGTGGTGTGGTGTTTAGAGGAGGTGTTGGATGGTGTGTGGTGTTGAGAGGAGGGTGTTGGGTGGTGTGTGGTGTTGAGAGGGAGGTGTTGGGTGGTGTGGTGTTGAAAGGGAGGTGATGGGTGGTGTGTGGTGTTGAGTGGTGTGGTGTTGAGAGGAAGGTGTTGGGTGGTGTGGTGTTGAAAGGGAGGTGATGGGTGGTGTGTGGTGTTGAGTGGTGTGGTGTTGAGAGGGAGGTGTTGGGTGGTGTGGTGTTGAAAGGGAGGTGATGGGTGGTGTGTGGTGTTGAGAGGAAGGTGTTGGGTGGTGTGGTGTTGAAAGGGAGGTGATGGGTGGTGTGTGGTGTTGAGTGGTGTGGTGTTGAGAGGGAGGTGTTGGGTGGTGTGGTGTTGAAAGGGCGGTGATGGGTGGTGTTGGTGGTGTGGTGTTGAGAGGGTGGTGTTGGTGGTGGGGTGTTGGTGGTGGTGTGTGTGATTAGTGGAGAGTATGCCAAGTCGTGTCCGTTTTGCTTTTTTCAGTGGACACGACTTGGCAAACCCGTTTTTAGTTACCCCAGTGACCCTTGCACAGACATTGCTAATGGTCAATGACGTCACCAGCAAGCCGCTCAGCGTTCCTGCATAGGCACGTTCAAGGGGATTAAAAAGCCAGTCTATGAGTCGTGTGTTTTTCGATACAACAGTGACCATGAAACCTAATGCAAAATACCATCATCCCATGTCTATTTTAAATTTCATATTTACTTCCAACCATCGCCCATTACATGTATCAAAGGGGGAGCAACACAGAGCATGAACTACCATGTATCTCAGCGTTCATCCCTGTAACCGAACCAGTATTTACCCAGGTCTTTTTTCCTAAATGTAAAACGTATCCAATTTATACCCATTGTTTCGTGTTCTGTCTAGTGTTGATACTCTTAATCGGCTATTAATATCTCCCTTTGTCATGTCCATTCAGTCATACCTCTATCATGTCACATCCATTTCTTCGCCTTTCTAGATAATGTAATTTAAGCTTTGTCAATCTTTTCTCCAAGGATTGCTTATTGAGCATTGGGCAAATAAAAATGAAAACCCACTATCATCCATTTGTATGAAAATAGTCCCCTGCCAGGCGTGGTGACTTTAATGCGATTTCAGTAGTAATCCAATATTGCTGCATAAACCCATAAATGTATTTGCACGTGCGAAAATATATATGCGCATTCCATATTCGCTAAAAAAAAACATGCCTCCCACACCTTACTGTAGCATATAACAAACCAAAATATTCATTCAGTAAAAGCAAGCCTCTCATGTTTTGAAATAAGGCCTTCTGCAGTTACCTTCTTTTCTGACGTCATCATCCCTAATGTGGTGCGAGGCGCCAACGTGCTAAATGCGGATCCCAGGAGGTTCACACATAAGTGTGAACTCTTAATCGGGCTTAATACCTGAACTGTACTCTGTGCTTCACCAGAGTCGATATTCAGCTACAATGGCTCATGTTTTCGCGCATTGCTCATATTTTCTGTTATTCATTTCATAAACCCTATCAAACCATCCTAACCTAACTTATTATATAACAAACAAATGCATTCTACAGACCAGTTGTTGTTTAGCGACGTCGCAAAAAGCAACCTCAGTATAGGGATAGGGTATTGTTGGCCATTAGCGTATAAGTGTCAAGGTATCACAGCACCTGACTGATCAACTATGTATGATGTCACCAGATGACCAATGCGGCCTTTAGCGTTCTACTGGCATATGTACTGTTTTTTATGTTATTATTCAAAATGGCTAGACTATCCTTCCCCAACTAACCTAATCAGAGGTTTGAGAATATGCATTTTCGTCATTCACAACTGTAATCATTATCTGCTGATAAGTTCTAAATTAAAATAGATGCCCAAATGTCATCCTGCAATTTAAGCAGAATCGTATATCGGGCAGCATAGCAGGTGAGCTGAACATATGAATAAAGGTAACTGCAGAGGTCCTATTGTCCCATACGAGGCAGCTCCTATATATTTTCACCCAATCTCATTCATATTCATGTCCACCCTATGCTTAAAACAACTAAGGGATCCCACTTAAAGTATTAGTTTACAATAATAGTTTTAATAAATAGCTCTCATTCTAATTTTATACACAACAGCAATTATGAAACCCTATAGCTAGATATCGTACTATAATCCACAAGTAGTTACCACACATCTGGCAGCACCAACTGGCTAGTCAACTGTCCTCACATCCATCAAATAGCTATCCAAATGTCGCACCGCAATTCATCCATCTAGCAACTCAGGTGGATGCTACCCACTATATTCATAGGCTAATCATTTCTACACCTCAAAAAATCCTAGTCTTGCTACGCAAATCAGGTAACTTGTTTCTAAACCAACACTCTCAAATACATGCATACATACCTACACATAATCCACAACCTATACATTCATAGAGAATAGCCTAGTTTTTTGCCACCATTTCCCCATTAATCAGATGTAATTTATGCCATACACAGAAAATACAGCATTTACACACCAAATATGCCAATTTATGCACAAAATATATTATTTACACTCAAAATATACCATCACACAAAAATATGACATTTACATACAAAATATGTCAGTTGCACACAAAAATATACCATTTACACAATATTGCATGTACACTCAGAGTATGACATTTACACAAAGTATGTTATTTGCACAAATATGTCAAATGCTTATGCAATTAGACAATAAAAAATGCGCTTTCAGTAAAATTACACAATTCCTCATACATGATTTTCACAAAATACCCATACATTGTCTCATAAATCAAAATCCACTTACACCATTAAGGTAAATTTTTCAGATTACAGAGCTTACACAAAATTCACAATTTGCACACAAAAATACAGTTGCACCAGTTACACGTAAACAAATTAAAAACACAACTTGCATACATGCACTATTAGCACAGAAATTATTATAAAACATGGACAATTATTAAACATTTTGTGTAATTTTTATACATCTTTGCACAATTAATACAAGAAAACTTGCTATATAATTACTCAACTTGCACAATGACAATCAATACACAAAGGAGTAAATAAACAATTCGTCCATATGCAATTACACAACATGCGCAATTAATACACAACTTTCACATATATAACACATCTTTCATAATTATTACACAACTTGCACAAATACATATCTAGCACAAATATGTACAATACATAACTACCCCAAATATGAAAATACACAACTAGCATAAATACTCGATTTACACAAATACAATTGCGACATTTACACAACTTGCTCAAAAATTTAATCAATACACAACTTACCAAAATATGAACAATACATAACTAGCACATATTCAGTAAATACACAATTTCCACAAATGCACATACAAAAACATATACAATTAATACATACAACTTGCACAAAACAATACACAATTTATAGAAATATAATCAATACATAATTGGGGTGTGGGGGGAGGGAGATTTGGCTGAACATTTGAGTGGGGGCATGGAGGTTTTGGGGTAGGGGGGGGGGTTTCTATGCAGAGGAGGGAGGCGGGGTTGTCCTCCCTTCTGGTGTTACTGGGTAGGTGGTTGTGGGTTTCCCTCTCGCTTCTGGGGGTGTTGTGTTGGGAGCTGTGACTTCCTGGTTTTCCCCTCTAGCCCTGCGCCTCTTCCTTGCTTCGGCCGCCACGGCTCTCTCCTCCCTTGTCATATCTCTCTGGAGGAATACATTTTTTAATTTTCCCACGTTTTTCAGGGAGCTCTTCCTTGATAGGATCTTCTCCTTTGTGCTCTCGTTTGCAAACACTATCTTTATCATTCGGTCTCGGTCTTTGTTGTACCAACCTAGCCTGAAAACCTTCTCAATGCTATGCTCAACCCCTTCCATGTCTAGTGCCTTTAGTACTTCATTCACTGCTGCTTTGTCCTTGTCATTCCACTCTGTCCTATTAGAGCCTTCCTGCTCTTTAATACCCACAGCAACCACTGATCTGTTCCTTTCCAGCAGTTGGCTAGTGGAGCGTGCCGCCTCCTGTGAGGTGGCTGCTTTCATGGCCACCTCCATCACTGCAGTCATTACTTCAGAGTTATTTTTTTTTAGTATTTCTGTAAATGTTGCTTTTATTGTGGCATTCTCATCCAAAAAACTATTACCACCTTCTCCCTGGATGGTTTTCTGATTCTTAGCCTCGATACCATTCTCTTTGAGGGCTCTAATCTCTTCCTTTGCTGCTGTCAGCTCTCTTTTCAGGTTGCTTATTTCGTTCTTCATTTCCTGCATCATTTCTTGCATCTCACTCTTGATGTCCTCCAGAAACTGGGCGAACATTTCCTTCATTTCGTCACCTTGGCTCTTCCCTGTTCCCCTGGTACCTCTGGCTGCCAGGCTTGACCCTGTTCCTATAGTTGTGCCGTGATAGGATTTGTCAGGAGGGCACAGCGGGATGGGGGAGGGAGAGAGAGAGAGAGAGGAAGAGAGAGAGAAAGAGAGAGAGAGAAGAGAGTGATAAAGGAAGAGATAAATGGGTGGGTGGGGGGGATCTGACCCTTCCACTAAGTGAGAAGAAAGTAGAAGGGGAGGGGGGAGGAGATGGAGAGAGAGGCGGGAGGGAGAGAGGGAGAGAGAGGAGAGGGAGAGAACGGGTGAGGGAGAGAGGGGGGGAGGTGTGTGTGTATATGTGTGTATATATGTGTGTGTGTGTGTGTGTGTGTGTGTGTGTGTGTGTGTGTGTGTGTGTGTGTGTGTGTGTGTGTGTGTGTGTGTGTGTGTGTGTGTGTGTGTGCGTGTGTGTGTGCATGTGTGTGTGTGGGCAGAGAGGGAGGGGGAAGGAAAGAGAGGGAGAGAGAGAGAAAGAGAGAGAGAGAGAGAGAGAGAGAGAGAGAGAGAGAGAGAGAGAGAGAGAGAGAGAGAGAGAGAGAGAGAGAGAGAGAGAGAGAGAGAGAGAGAGAGAGAGAGAGAGAGAGAGGGAGAGCAGGAGAGGGAGAGCAGGAGAGAGATAGAGAGTGGAAGAGAGAGAGAGAGTGGGAGAGAGGGAGTGGGAGAGGGAGAGAGTGGGAGAGGGAGAGAGTGGGGAGGGGAAGAGTGTGTGTATGGGCGATGCGGGGGACTGGGGGTGGGGGGGGGGCGGAGATGGCGACCAGGTCAGGTCAGGTCAGATATGGGGGTCAAGAGGGGGATAGTAAGGTCCTGATCCCAGGTGTTAATGCCTTATCCCCTGACTGAACGATTGTGTACTCACCTAGTTGTACTCACCAAGTTGTGCTTGCGGGGGTTGAGCTCCGGCTCTTTGGTCCCGCCTCTCAACTGTCAATCAACAGGTGTACAGGTTCCTGAGCCTATTGGGCTCTATCATATCTACACTTGAAACTGTGTATGGAGTCAGCCTCCACCACATCACTTCCTAATGCATTCCATTTGTCAACCACCCTGACACTAAAAAAGTTCTTTCTAATATCTCTGTGGCTCATTTGGGCACTCAGTTTCCACCTGTGTCCCCCAGTGCGTGTGCCCCTTGTGTTAAACAGCCTGTCTTTATCAACCCTGTCGATTCCCTTGAGGATCTTGAATGTGGTGATCATGTCCCCCCTAACTCTTCTGTCTTCCAACGAAGTGAGGTTTAATTCCCGTAGTCTCTCCTCGTAGCTCATACCTCTCAGCTCGGGTACTAGTCTGGTGGCAAACCTTTGAACCTTTTCCATTTTAGTCTTATGCTTGACTAGATATGGACTCCATGCTGGTGCCGCATACTCCAGGATTGGTCTGACATATGTGGTATATAACGTTCTGAAAGATTCCTTACACAAGTTTCTAAAGGCCGTTCTTATGTTAGCCAACCTGGCATATGCTGCTGCTGTTATCCTCTTGATATGAGCTTCAGGGGACAGGTCTGGCGTGATATCAACCCCCAGGTCTTTCTCTCTCTCGGACTCTTGAAGTATTTCATCTCCCAAGTGATACCTTGTATCTGGTCTCCTGCTTCCTACCCCTATCTTCATTACATTACATTTGCTTGGATTAAACTCTAACAGCCATTTGTTCGACCATTCCTGCAGCTTGTCCAGGTCTTCTTGAAGCCTCAAGCTGTCCTCCTCTGTCTTAATCCTTCTCATAATTTTGGCGTCGTCAGCAAACATTGAGAGGAATGAGTCTATACCCTCTGGGAGATCATTTACGTATATCAGAAACAGGATAGGTCCAAGTACAGAGCCCTGTGGGACTCCACTGGTGACTTCACACCAGTCTGAGGTCTCACCCCTCACTGTAACTCTCTGCTTCCTATTGTTTAGGTACTCCCTTATCCACTGGAGCGCCCTACCAGTTACTCCTGCCTGTTTCTCCAGCTTATGCATCAACCTTTTATGGGGTACTGTGTCAAAGGCTTTCCGACAGTCCAAAAAAATGCAGTCCGCCCACCCTTCTCTTTCTTGTTTAATCTTTGTCACCTGATCGTAGAATTCTATCAATCCTGTAAGGCAAGATTTACCCTCCCTGAACCCATGTTGATGGGTTGTCACGAAGTCTCTTCTCTCCAGATGTGTTACTAGGTTTTTTCTCACAATCTTCTCCATCACCTTGCATGTTATACAAGTTAAGGACACTGGCCTGTAGTTCAGTGCCTCTTGTCTGTCACCCTTTTTGTATATTGGTACTACATTGGCAGTCCTCCATATTTCTGGTAGGTCCCCCGTTTCCAGTGACCTACTATACACTATGGAGAGTGGTAGGCAAAGTGCTCCTGCACACTCTTTCAATACCCATGGCGAGATTCCATCCGGCCCAACAGCTTTTCTCACATCCAGCTCCAATAGGTGCTTCTTGACCTCATCTCTTGTAATTTCGAACCTATCCAAGGTCACCTGGTTTGCTGCCACCTCTTCTAGCGCCGCGACATCTCCCTGTTCTATTGTAAAGACCTCTTGGAACCTTTTGTTGAGTTCTTCACACACCTCTTTGTCATTCTCTGTGTACCTGTCTTCGCCCACCCTAAGTTTCATCACCTGTTCCTTCACTGTTGTCTTCCTCCTGATGTGACTGTGTAGTAGCTTTGGTTCGGTCTTGGCTTTATTAGCTATATCATTTTCATACCTTTTCTCAGCTGCTCTTCTCACACTGACGTACTCGTTCCTGGTTCTCTGGTATCTCACTCTACTTTCGGGTGTTCTGTTATTACGGAAGTTCCTCCATGCCCTTTTGTTCAGCTCCTTTGCTTTCATACATTCCTTATTAAACCACGGATTCTTCCTTTGCTTCTCTGTTTTTTCCTGTCGGGCTGGGACAAACCTGCCTTACAGCTTCCTGACATTTTTGGGTGACATAGTCCATCATGTCTTGTATGGACTTGGTTCCGAGTTCTGTGTCCCAATGTATATCCCATAGGAATTTATTCATTTCCTCAGAGTTTCCCTTTCGGTACGCCAGCCCTTTGGTTCCCAGTTCTTTTTTGGGGGTGATAATTCCCAGCTCAACCAGGTACTCAAAGCTCAATACACTATGATCACTCATTCCCAAGGGGGCTTCCAACTTAACTTCCCTTATATCCGACTCATTTAGGGTAAATATCAGATGAAGCAAGGCTGGTTCATCCCCTCCTCTCATTCTTGTCGGTCTCTTGACGTGTTGACTTAGAAAGTTTCTTGTTGCCACATCCAGCAGCTTAGCACTCCATGTGTCTGGGCCTCCATGTGGGTCTCTGTTCTCTCAATCTATCTTCCCATGGTTTAAGACTCCCATGATTAGAAGTCTGGATCCGTTCCTGCTAGCCACAGAAGCTGCTCTCTCTATTATATTGATGGTGGCCAAGTGTGTGTGTGTGTATGTTTGTGTGCGTGTGTGTGTGTGTCTGTTTTAGAGTGTGCACACTTGTGTTCGTGTATACGTACGTGGGCGGGCGTGCGTGTATGTGTCAAGATATCCCTTATGCGTTACCTCTGCCTAAAAGAGCCACCCTGAGATTTTTAAATATATATGATATCCTGAACAAGAATTTGATAATATTTTACCTCAATCTGTACACCTGATTAATTGACCAGAGAGGGGGTACATACCTGTCTCCTCCCACTCACATAACCAGATGAGTATGGACGATGTATGATGACGATGGTTATCCGTCGTTGTCTCCCACTAGGTGATTCACTAAGTGCTGGTAGATTGATGAGGTCGGTTCTTCTCTGTCTACACAAAGCTCTGGTGTGTGTGTGTGTGTGTATGTGTGTGTGTGTGTGTGTGTGTGTGTGTGTGTGTGTGTGTGTGTGTGTGTGTGTGTGTGTGTGTGTGTGTGTGTGTGTGTGTGTGTGTGTGTGTGTTTTTGTGTGTGTGCACGCGCGCGCAAGAATGTCGCACTTTGAAATATGTACCTATGATTATTAAAGTATACCATTCGAGAAAAAAAATGTATACCTATTTATTAGTCCATTTTCTCTCTCTGCCTGCCTGCCTGCCTACTAAAACTTGTCCACTCAATATGCTGTTGAATATCTATCTCCAATGGTCCTTTACCGTTAATTAACACATTATTAAGCAAATAAGCCAATTATAAATCTCTACACCTTTTTAAGCACGTATCTTCCTTCTAACATGAATTACTATAACTCATATACTTACATCAGTTCGAAACACTTTTCTTATTCCTTCCTGAACAAATTTCCATATATAACCTATCTCCACAAATTAATATCTTAATCACTAAACTGGCAACCCCATGCCATTCAGTCCCCCAACCCCTCATTCCCCCTCTGCTGCTCCCTAGGCCCCCTCTACCAACACCCTACCCTCCAACCGAGGCCCAAACATAACTACCTTCATACCACAATTACCAGAGACCACCCTCCTTCCCCCCGCCCCCTGCCCACCAGAGAAAATGGCCGCCACAACGCTATATATACCCAGCTAAACCGTTCGTTCGCATATGTACAATTTATTGTTGAAAAAAAAAATTAGAATAAAACAAACCGGATTTTCATTCCCTAGTAAAACTAAGGAAACGAACATAGGAATGTGCCTAAATGCCAACAGCGACTGCCCAGACAAGTACAAAAGGAGTGTTGTTAACGCATATGTCGACCGTGCTCTCAGCCACAGCTCAGAATGGAAGCAAGTCGAGGAAGAACTCTGTAGGGTAAGGCTCCATTCCATTGAATGGAGCCGCTCCATTCTCATGTGAATTGCTTAGGCAATTCACATAAGAATGGAGCGACCTACCATGAACACCCAAATCACGGAACTATTTACTCTACCCACCATGAGAGTAAGGACAAGACAAGAACATATCGATGCCAACACACAAGACAATGTCCAACATAACAGGCCAATCACACTGGATTAATCTTTGTGTTTAGATAGGAGATGCCTCGTATGGGCCAATAAGCCTTCTGCAGCCTCTATGTTTCACCTCACATTTATCCCTTATGTATCCCCCCATGTTTTTCACCTTCATTGTATTATCACCTGACCTAATGCGGGTATAAAATCAACTAGTATTGTAAGATCTGTTCACTTGAGAATGAACCATGGAGGTTCGAAACGTCGTGCAAATTATACAAATAAGTGTAATACACTCTATAGTAAATCACTTCTTTTCTTCACCTTAAAAGTACGAAAATGAGTTTTGGAGAACTCCTATTTCAATTAAGCGCTGATGCTAAGAAAATAGTTAGAGGGATAGAAGCCCTAAACCAGAAAATAATAAATACAGAATATGCGGTCATATTCAATGAAATATATATATATATATATATATATATATATATATATATATATATATATATATATATATATATATATATATATATATATATATATGTCGTACCTAGTAGCCAGAACTCACTTCTCAGCCTACTATTCAAGGCCCGATTTGCCTAATAAGCCAAGTTTTCCTGAATTAATATATTTACTATAATTTTGTTCTTATGAAATGATAAAGCTACCCTTTTCTCTATGTATGAGGCCAATTTTTTTTTATTGCAGTTAAAATTAACGTAGATATATGACCGAACCTAACCAACCCTACCTAACCTAACCTAACCTATATTTATAGGTAAGGTTAGGTTAGGTAGCCAAAAAAAGCTAGGTTAGGTTAGGTTAGGTAGGTTAGGTAGACGAAAAAACATTAATTCATGAAAACTTGGCTTATTAGGCAAATCGGGCCTTGAATAGTAGGCTGAGAAGTGCGTTCTGGCTATTAGGTACGACATATATATATATATATATATATATATGTCATATATATATATATGTCGTACCTATTAGCCAAAATGCACTTCTCGGCCTACTATGCAAGGCCCGAATTGCCTAATAAGCCAAGTTTTCCTGAATTAATATATTTTCTCTAATTTTTTTCTTATGAAATGATAAAGCTACCCATTTCATTATGTATGAGGTAAATTTTTTTTTATTAGAGTTAAAATTAACGTAGATATATGACCGAACCTAACCAACCCTACCTAACCTAAACTAACCTATCTTTATAGGTTAGGTTAGGTAGCCTAAAAAGTTAGGTTAGGTAGTCGAAAAAACATTAATTCATGAAACTTGGCTTATTAGGCAAATCGGGCCTTGCATAGTAGGCTGAGAAGTGCGTTCTGGCTACTAGGTACGACATATGTATATATATATATATATATATATATATATATATATATATATATATATATATATATATATATATATATATATATATATATATATATATATATATATATATATATATATATTTATATATATATATTTATATATATATATTTATATATATATATTTATATATATATATTTATATATATATATTTATATATATATATTTATATATATATATTTATATATATATATTTATATATATATATTTATATATATATATTTATATATATATATTTATATATATATATTTATATATATATATTTATATATATATATTTATATATATATATTTATATATATATATTTATATATATATATTTATATATATATATTTATATATATATATTTATATATATATATTTATATATATATATTTATATATATATATTTATATATATATATTTATATATATATATTTATATATATATATATATATATATATATATATATATATATATATATATATATTGGTAGCAGTCTTTCCTGTAGACATATATTATTAAATATGACCGAAAAAGTAAGATTAATAATTTTAACACGAATTTTCTCAATCTTTCGTACATTTCGTTTCACTGTTGGAGGTAAATCAAAAACCAATTCTCCAAAATTCATTTTTATTTCTAGTCTGACGCGACACGAGCGCGTTTCGTAAAACTTATTACATTTTCAAAGACTTTAGTTCACAAATACACAACTGAATAGAACTTACGCATCTCAGATTTTATATCTACATTTGAGTGAGGTGGAAGGGGTGATGTGGCATTAACACAAGACAGAACAAGATGTGGTATTAATAGGGTATTAATTTCATCAACACAAGACAGAACACGAAACAATGGATATTGAATAGAAGTGTTTGTAGAAAGCCTATTGGTCCATATTTCTTGATGCTTCTATATTGGAGCGGAGTCTTGAGGTGGGTAGAATATAGTTGTGCAATAATTGGCTGTTGATTGCTGGTGTTGACTTCTTGATGTGTAGTGCCTCGCAAACGTCAAGCTGCCTGCTATCGCTGTATCTATCGATGATATCTGTGTTGTTTACTAGGATTTCTCTGGCGATGGTTTGGTTGTGGGAAGAGATTATATGTTCCTTAATGGAGCCCTGTTGCTTATGCATCGTTAAACGCCTAGAAAGAGATGTTGTTGTCTTGCCTATATACTGGGTTTTTTGGAGCTTACAGTCCCCAAGAGGGCATTTGAAGGCAAAGACGACGTTAGTCTCTTTTAAAGCGTTCTGTTTTGTGTCTGGAGAGTTTCTCATGAGTAGGCTGGCCGTTTTTCTGGTTTTATAGTAAATCGTCAGTTGTATCCTCTGATTTTTGTCTATAGGGATAACGTTTCTATTAACAATATCTTTCAGGACCCTTTCCTCCGTTTTATGAGCTGTGGAAAAGAAGTTCCTGTAAAATAGTCTAATAGGGGGTATAGGTGTTGTGTTAGTTGTCTCTTCAGAGGTTGCATGGCTTTTCACTTTCCTTCTTATGATGTCTTCGACGAAACCATTGGAGAAGCCGTTATTGACTAGGACCTGCCTTACCCTACAGAGTTCTTCGTCGACTTGCTTCCATTCTGAGCTGTGGCTGAGAGCACGGTCGACATATGCGTTAACAACACTCCTCTTATACCTGTCTGGGCAGTCGCTGTTGGCATTTAGGCACATTCCTATGTTTGTTTCCTTAGTGTAGACTGCAGTGTGGAAACCTCCGCCCTTTTCCATGACTGTTACATCTAGAAAGGGTAGCTTCCCATCCTTTTCCATCTCGTAAGTGAAACGCAGCACGGAACTCTGCTCAAATGCCTCCTTCAGCTCCTGCAGATGTCTGACATCAGGTACCTGTGTAAAAATGTCGTCAACATACCTGCAGTATATGGCCGGTTTCAAGTTCATGTCGACTAAGACTTTTTGCTCGATGGTACCCATGTAGAAGTTTGCAAACAGGACACCTAGGGGAGAACCCATGGCGACCGCATCTACTTGCTTATACATGTGCCCATCCGGGCTCAAGAAGGGTGCCTCTTTAGTACAAGCTTGGAGTAGTTTCCTCAGAATATTTTCTGGTATGTCAAGAGGAGTACAGGCTGGATCACGATACACTCTGTCGGCTATCATTCCGATTGTCTCGTCCACAGGTTCGTTACCCTTTGGGACTTAGTTTGGTCAGAGAGTATGATGTTCATTTTCGCCAGATATTCGTCTTTTTTAAGAATGACTGTTACGGCCCTCTCGGGACGCAACGGGGTTCTTACTCTGATGTAGTTAGAGGCATCCCGCTGGGGATGCCAATTATGTTACGGCCCTCTCGGGACGCAACGGGGTTCTTACTCTGATGTAGTTAGAGGAAGATATATATCCGGCCCCAAGCCAGTAGAGGCTATCAAGGGATGCGATCCGTGACGCAAGTAACTTAAAGGGAGTAGGGAAAGAAAGGTAAGAACTTAATATAATATAATATTCACCTTCACCGTTTAAATATATATAATAAAAGAGTACACAAGGGGGAGGGGTATTAACACTTTACAAGGGGATCAACACTGTAGTCTTCTGCTGGAGACTATGGATCCTCGAAGCTAGGTGCTGAGTCTGCGGTGCTTTCTTCGTGGCCTCAAGACGTGTCCTCTGAGAACGCCGAGTCTACCCTGGCCACAGGTCAGCCACAACACAGGTCCACTGGGGGCACCGCCGTGGAGGCCGTCAACCACACGTCCAGCAGGTCTGCTGGCAGGTACTAAGCCACCAAGGCTGGTACGGCCACTCCACGAACGATAAAAGGGGTACGCCCTAGACAGGAGTCTCGTGTGATATCACCAATCACCCTCCTGTCCTCAATACCCCAGTGGATTATCGTCTCCGACCGTCGGTCCCGGGTAAATCCTTCCACTGCCACTCCACTGGCAGGCTTAACACACCACAGTGTTCTTCCGGGGGGACGACGTCACGACAGCTGCAGCAAACTTCACTGTATGGAGACTGGCTGCCTCGGGTAGACTGACTTCACCTTCAACACAGTGGTCCCAGGTCGGCTCTGTAAGCAGACACGTCATCAATAACCGGGACACTAATACACCACACTCACAGGCTCAGATACAAACGCCCGACATATCCACTCCCTAGATGGCGCTGTCGTCGGACCACCACCTCACCAGAGGTCAGGAGCGGCGGTGTTGAGCGCTGAACCAGACTGGAAACTGGTCCTCGAGGCCAGTACACGCTGTCCTCACTAGGTGTCGTCGTTCGTTTGGCGGGGGTTTCGGGAGCTGACCCACAGATGGCGTGTTTGTCACTGCTCCAGGCACGGACGCTGGATCCGGGTTCGTAACACCTCCCCACCAAAAAGAATTTGGTTTGGGGTTCTATAAAAAACACAAACCAAATTAGCAGGGCGACACAACTCCAAATGGACTTACTTATACTATGAGCTGGAGTGATGAAACTGTCTTGTCCACAGAACTTTTCTACTGAGAAACCCTGGCCCAAAGGGAGCTTGAAAATGGAAGGCAATGATCTGCCTGACGTAATCTTCCACGTCTCCACTGCGATGTCAAGCAGGGACATCATCTCACACCTCTCGAGTAAGGATTGGTTTCGACACGATTTGGGGCGACTCGACACTTTCCTATGTCGTGGCACCGATGATGGCTGACCACAGACGGTATTTCTAGTACCGATCCGGTGGTCCTTCAGGGAGACAGGAACCTGGAATACAGGGGTCTGATAATTCAGAGTGATAGCGACAATGGGCAAGTCAGTACTTATTATACACTCCTCTACTAGGTCCACACCTAGTTCCAACAGGGCTGCTTGCTCACCGAAGATGGCATTCGCTCTGCCCCCGTCAGGTCGACCAACGTTCCGTATAACGCTGTGTTGAGGCTCAGTCACGCGGGGGGTGTCAACCTGTCGGCCCTTCACAAACTCCTAAAGTTAAAAAAAATAATACAAAATATATCTCAATACCTACTCTTATAATATATAAAACTATAATCCAAAATACCCTTAATATTACAAATTCTAATCTAAGCAAAGTATTTAATAAATGTTTTCGGTTAGAAACAAAAGATCATCCCCCACAAAACAATATAGCTAAAGAACAAATATAAACTAAATTTAAAGTATTCATTAGTTTTAATAGTTTAAAAAAAACCTTGGTCTTGTAAATCAAAATTGAATTACTATTCTTAAGACTTTAAAATATAATTTTAAAATTATTTTAATTTTTATTTCAACTACCGTCTTCATCTCCATTCTATTCACCCGGTTAGTGCACCCCCTATCCATAGGGTTGACATTATTTATTCAAACCCTAATTATTTGTATTACCTCTGGATTTTCTAATAATTCATTCTGATTTTCCTATATTCTATTCTTAATTTTCCTAGGAGGAATATTAGTTTTATTCATTTATGTAGCCTCATTAGCCTCAAACGAAATATTTGGAATCTCATTTAACACCTTATTTACCTTAACATTTATTATTTCCATAATTTGTCTTATTTCTTTCCTTATCGACCCTTTATTAACCAGCTCTAAATATAGAATTAGAAGTTCTTCTATTATATTCCCCTATAAATTTAGAAATGCCCCTTTAATAACAAGAACTATCTATAACTCCTCATCAATAATATTTACTCTATTTATCATTACATATTTACTTCTTACTTTATTTGCCGTAGTAAAAATTATCAACGTCCACTCTAGGCCCTTACGAGTAAATAACTAATGTTTAAACCCTTACGAAAAACTCATCCTTTATTTAAAATTATTAATAGATCATTAATTGATATACCAATTCCTAGAAATATTTCAATTATATGAAATTTTGGCTCACTATTAGGATTATGTTTAGTTATTCAAATTATAACAGGCTTATTTCTATCTATACATTATACCCCTAATATTGAAATAGCTTTTTCAAGAACTATCCACATTTGTCGAGACGTAAACTATGGGTGACTATTACGTACCATTCATGCCAATAGGGCCTCTTTTTTTTTTATTTGTTTATACTCCCACATTGGACGAGGAATATACTATAGTTCTTATACTTATTTTCATACCTGAATAGTTGGTGTATTAATTTTTTTCTTAACCATAGCCTCAGCCTTTTTAGGCTACGTCTTACCCTGAGGGCAAATGTCTTTCTGAGGAGCAACAGTTATTACTAACCTCTTCTCTGCTATTCCCTTCCTAGGTACAGATTTAGTTCAATGGATTTGAGGTGGCTTCGCCGTAGACAACGCCACTTTAACTCGTTTTTTCTCATTTCATTTTTTATTTCCATTTATTATTGCAGCTTTAACAGTAATTCATATTTTATTCCTACACGAAACAGGAGGAAATAACCCACTTGGAGTTTCTTCATTTGTAGATAAAGTCCCCTTTCACCCTTATTTCAACTTTAAAGACATCTTAGGATTTATTGTACTTTTCTGAGCCTTAATTATATTAACCCTTCTTAATCCCTACCTCCTTAGAGATCCAGATAACTTTATTCCAGCAAACCCCTTAGTAACTCCCGTTCATATTCAACCTGAATGATATTTTCTTTCTGCCTATGCCATCCTACGATCAATTCCAAATAAACTTGGAGGAGTTATTGCTTTAGTAGCTTCAATTGCTATTTTAATAATTCTACCATTTACTCACAATTCTACTTTCCGAAGAAGAACATTCTACCCTATTAACCAAATTACTTTCTGATATTTAGTCTCAGTAGTAGTCCTACTAACATGAATTGGAGCACGCCCAGTAGAAACTCCTTATATTCTAACAGGACAAATTTTATCTACACTATTTTTTATACTATATTATTAACCCAATTTTTACAATAATATGAGATAAATGATTAAATTTAAAGTTTAGTTTATAAAAAACAAATGTTTTGAAAGCATTAATAGGAGTATCTCCAACTTTTATATCGAAAGAAAAGAATATCTTTAATATCCAAAATTAATATTTTTACTTACCTTAAACTATCCTTCGATCTACCACTACAATACTAAAAATCAAGTATAAAATAATATCTTTATACCTATACACCAAATTAAAAAATTTAAAGAAACAGGTAAAAAGCTTTTTCAAGCTAAATACATAAGTTTATCATAACGAAATCGAGGTAAAGTACCTCGAACCCAAATAAAAACAAACCTGATTATTACCACTTTAATATAAAAAACAATTCTCAAAGAATCAGGGCCTAAAAAAAACAATCTAAAAATTATCCTTATAAATAAAATACTTGAATATTCCGCTATAAAAATTAAAGCAAACCCGCCCCTTCTATACTCAGTATTAAACCCTGAAACCAACTCAGATTCCCCCTCAGAGAAATCAAAAGGAGTTCGATTAGTCTCAGCTAAACTAGAAGCAAATCACACTATTCTTAATGGAATAGTTAACCATAAAAACCAAACTTCCTCCTGGTATACAATAAAATCCTTAAAATTAAAACTCTCAATTAAAAAAATAAAAGACAATAAAATTAAAGCCAAACTTACCTCATATGAAATAGTTTGAGCAACAGAGCGTAAACTTCCCAACAAAGAATATTTACAATTTGAAGCCCAACCAGCTATTATTATAGGATACACACCCGCACTTAAACAACATATAAAAAATAATACCCCTAAACTTATATTAAATAAACCCCTACCATATGGTAATACCCTTCATAAAATTAAAGAAATAAATAAACTTAATACAGGAGCTATATAATAAGGTAAAAAATTAGATATTCTCAAATTTATATTCTCCTTACAAAAAAGCTTCACAGCATCAGAAAAAGGCTGCAGAATACCTATAATTCCTAATTTATTAGGCCCCTTACGAATTTGAATATAACCTAAAATTTTTCGTTCCAACAAAGTAACAAAAGCTACTCCTAATAACACACAAATAATTAAAATTAAATAATTAACAACTATAACCAATATTACCCCCCCGTGACCAAGCATTTTTATTATTTATAGACTCCCTATATTATTAGATTCTAAATCTAACGCATATTCTGCCAAAATAACTCAAAAATTTTTTAGTTATTTAATCCTTTCGTACTAAAATAACTATAATTAATCCTGAAAGATATAAACCAACCTGGCTTACACCGGTCTGAACTCAAATCATGTAAAATTTTAAAGGTCGAACAGACCTTCTATTATATAAATATAAATATATAAATTTCTATTATATAAATTATATTATCTCTACTCTATAAAGAACTTTTAATTCAACATCGAGGTCGCAAACTTTCTTGTCGATAAGAACTCTTAAAGAAAATTACGCTGTTATCCCTAAAGTAACTTAATCTTTAATCCCTTTTAGGATCATTAAACCAAACATCACTGTAAAAAAAAAAGACAGTTATTTAATATTTTATCCTTGTCACCCCAACCAAATACTCTAAAATAATACCCTTAAATAAAACTAACTACTATATTATAAATATAAAGTTTTATAGGGTCTTATCGTCCCTCCAGATTATTTAAGCCTTTTCACTTAAAAGTTAAATTCAATATATTAATTTAAGACAGATTATTTCTTGTCCAACAATTCATTCTAGCCTTCAATTAAAAAACTAATGATTATGCTACCTTTGCACGGTCATAATACCGCGGCCTTTTAGTTCCCAATGGGCAGGTTAGACTTTATAAACCTCCATAAAGACATGTTTTTGTTAAACAGGCAGAAATAATTTTTGCCGAATTCCTTAAAGAAATATTTAAATACATAAAAATAATTTAATAATTTAAATTAAATTCAAACACAATTATATACTAATATACTCATTATACCTATTTCAACACTATTTCTAAATAATTTTTAATAAACAATTAAAAAACATATAAATATTATTAACCTAAATTTTACTTATAACACCCTATAAACCTAGCTAATTTTAAGCCTAGTTAAATCCTTTAAAAATATTTTTTTATAATATTAAATAATAAAGAGCTAATCCCCCTTATTTTAACTATTTTTATAAATATATAAAAATGCTAATTTAAATTCACTTCTTAAAAAACTAGATATTAAGAAACCCGATTAATATTTCACTTCTAAAATAAAATTATAAATTTTTCTGCTACAAAAACTTACCTTTTAATTTAGCTATTTCCTTTTCGAGATACATAACCGAATTATATTAATTTAAACATCTATTATACACAAGATACATAACTTTAATATTACTTTTTTATTATTAAATCTTAAATTATTTCAAATTTCCTTTACAGTATTTTATACTAAGTCTTTAATATTATTCAATTAAATTTACTATATTTAAAAAATCTTTTTCATATTAACTACACTAAACAACTATTCATAATCAAAATATATCGAATTACACGACAAACCTTCTCGGTGTAAATGAGATGCTAATTTTTAGCTTTACTTTGTAATTCTAGAGACACTTTCCAGTACCCCTACTATGTTACGACTTATTTCACATTAAATGAAAGCGACGGGCGATATGTACATAATTTAGAGCTTATATCAAAAAATCTCACTACTCCTTTTCTTACAATTAAATCCTCCTTCATAAATATATTTAAATACTTAATTCATATTAAATAAATTTTATTGTAACCCATATTTACTTATTTATAAGCTGCACCTTGATCTAATATACTCAATAATATGATTTCAATAATATTTTCTCCTAAATTATCTTATAATGACGGTATACAAGCTGATTAACTAAAATAAGTAAAATAATGCGTGTTGTATCGTTTATAAAACAGGTTCCTCTAACTAGACTAAAACACCGCCAAATTTCTTAAATTTAAAGAACATAACTCCTAATATTCTAGTATTTATAAATTAAGTCTAAGTGTACTAGGGTATCTAATCCTAATTCATACCTTAGTTTTTTAAGTTTCACTACCTTAATTTTCAAATAAGTCTTTATATTTTATAACCCAATTTCACTTTTTATAAACATAAACTCTTATTTTAATTAATTTATTAACTTCTACTAATATACTTTATTTAATTTTCAAGTATAACCGCGACTGCTGGCACAAGATTTTGTCAAACTTATTATAATTTACTAACTCAAGATTTCTCCTATTGATAATATTAAATATTGCATACCTATATACACTATACTTTAAGCAAATATATTTCACCAAAATTTACATATACTAAATAATTATAAAACAAAGCTCAAAGCAAAAATCAAACTTTATTAAACATAATTCACCAAAATATAATTCAACTAATAATAAACTCACAACTTAAAATTTAAGAAAATATTAATAGAAACCAAAAAGAGGTATTCCACTGTTAATGGAAAAATTGAAATTATTTCCTATTAAGGAAATTTATTGGTTAAGAAAAAGCTTCTAACTTATTTCTTGAGCGGTTTAATTCCGTTCAAATTTCATTATACGTAAGTGTTACAGCACGAGAAGTTTTGATCTTCTAAGAATTGGTTAAACTCCATTATGTATAATATAATTATACATGTATATTAATTCAATCTTGTTCATGCCCCTCAACATAAATTTTATTTTTTCACTTTAATTACAAATAATTTCATACATCTAATTCAATTTTAAGAATTAATAACATTAATAAATTTATTAATCTCTTCATATCTTTAATTACACCAAATAATAACTTTAAACCTTTATAATACATATATATACATTTAATTTATATTAAAATTATGCTATGTTATTAATATATATATATTATCTTATATAATAAATTACACTGAAAATACAATTTAATTAAATTAATTTATTTTAATAAAAATAAATTTTAATATAAAATACATTAAAATATTATAAAAAATATTGAGGAAGATAATCTTCCTCAATATTTTTTATATAATAAAATTTAAAAAAGTATAATTAATTCTATATATATAAAATAATGCTTTATTATAAAAAATTATTTTTATTATTAAGTTATTTATATATATATACTAATTCAATCTTGTTCTGCCCCCTCCAACATAAATTTTATTTTTTCACTTTAATTACAAATAATTTTATACATCTAATTAATTTTAAGAATTTTCATGGATAATACAATTTTAAAAAGATTAGTCTTATTCTGCCCCCCCAGTAAAATAATTTATTAAAACATTACTATCATATTCTTGATTTATAGTAAATTATGTTGATTTTTCTCAATTTATATAATATTATATATTTAGAAATAACTACATCGGGCTACCTCTTTCATTTCCTTAAGATTCTAGCGTCTAAGGTCTTCTATCTTCTATTATTATTTATCAGAATGTAAATATTATAAAAATCAGCTTCGATTGAGATATACCAAAGCATAATGAGAGGATTAACGGAAGTCTAAATAATAAAAACTTAGTTCAAGAAAAAAATGTTACGTAAAAGTACTCTTTTCTGACGAAGAGTACTTTTACTACATTTTTTCCTGTAGGTAGCCTTAAACTAATATAGAGAGAAATTTAATATAAGATTGCGTTCTATTTATACTAAATTTAATTTTTGTTATTTAGATAAGGTAATATATATATGTGCTTTAGAAAAATATTCTGCCCCTTCCTAAAATAAAAATCTTATTATTTTATATTAATTTTAAATAATTTAATATATTAATTCAATTTTAAGAATTAATAACATTAATAAATTTATTAATCTCTTCATATCTTTAATTACACCAAATAATAACTTTAAACCTTTATAATACATATATATACATTTAATTTATATTAAAATTATGCTATGTTATTAATATATATATTATCTTTATATAATAAATTACACTTGAAATACAATTTAATTAAATTAATTTATTTTAATAAAAATAAATTTTAATATAAAATACATTAAAATATTATAAAAAATATTGAGGAAGATAATCTTCCTCAATATTTTTTATATAATAAAATTTAAAAAAGTATAATTAATTCTAGTATATATAAAATAATGCTTTATTATAAAAAATTTATTTTTATTATTAAAGTTATTTGTATATATATACTAATTCAATCTTGTTCTGCCCCCTCCAACATAAATTTTATTTTTTCACTTTAATTACAAATAATTTTATACATCTAATTAATTTTAAGAATTTTCATGGATAATACAATTTTAAAAAGATTAGTCTTATTCTGCCCCCCCAGTAAAATAATTTATTAAAACATTACTATCATATTCTTGATTTATAGTAAATTATGTTGATTTTTCTCAATTTATATAATATTATATATTTAGAAATAACTACATCGGGCTACCTCTTTCATTTCCTTAAGATTCTAGCGTCTAAGGTCTTCTATCTTCTATTATTATTTATCAGAATGTAAATATTATAAAAATCAGCTTCGATTGAGATATACCAAAGCATAATGAGAGGATTAACGGAAGTCTAAATAATAAAAACTTAGTTCAAGAAAAAAATGTTACGTAAAAGTACTCTTTTCTGACGAAGAGTACTTTTACTACATTTTTTCCTGTAGGTAGCCTTAAACTAATATAGAGAGAAATTTAATATAAGATTGCGTTCTAATTTATACTAAATTTAATTTTTGTTATTTAGATAAGGTAATATATATATGTGCTTTAGAAAAATATTCTGCCCCTCCTAAAATAAAAATCTTATTATTTTATATTAATTTTAAATAATTTAATACACACTTATCAACTTAAGAAATAAAATTCTATAACTAAAAATGTTCCCCTTTCAGAAAGGGGGGAACATTTTTAGAAGAAACTTCTTCAACTTTACAGCGAAAATGTAATATGTTACACACCTTAAAAACAAATTAGAGGCTTATTACCAAAATTTAGGTCGAAACTAAACGCGAATCTTCGCTTTCTAATTTATAAAGTTGATCTACCGATACCTTATGATTGCAAATCATAAATCATAATTGACTACAACTCTACTCATTCCACTCCAGAGCACCTTTCAATCACTCATAATACAAACCAACAAGTAAAATTAATAAAAATATCAACCCCGCCAATAATCAAGTAAAAATATTTGTTAACCTGATAATATAAGCCAAAGGTATTAAAAGAGTAATCTCAACATCAAAAATTAAAAAAATTACAGCTACTAAAAAAAACCGAAGAGAGAAAGGTAATCGGGCCCTTCCTTTTGGATCGAACCCACACTCAAAAGGTCTACTTTTTTCACGATCGACTACAACCTTCTTAGATAATAATGAAGCTACTAATATTACTAATATCCTTACTACTAAAGTAAATAAAACACTTGTTATTAAAATATAAATTAATTTTTCTAGACTCTAGACCTTTTGGTTGGAAGCCAAATATACATTTATACTAAAAAATTAACCCCCTCATCAGTAAATAAATACATATAAGAATAACCACACTACATCTACAAAATGTCAATATCAAGCAGCGGCCTCAAATCCAAAATGATGATAAGAAGAAAAATGACACTTATATAAACGATATAAACATACTGAAAGAAACGAAGAACCAATAATAACATGAAGCCCATGAAACCCAGTAGCCACAAAAAAAGTTGAACCATAAATAGAATCGGCAATTGAAAAAGATGCTTCCACATATTCAAAAGCCTGTAACCCTGTAAAATACAACCCTAATATAACAGTTAATATCAACCTTTGTAAAGCCTCTTTATGATTAGAATTTAAAATTGCATGATGAGATCAAGTTACCGTAGCCCCAGAAGACGATAAAATTGTAGTATTTAATAAAGGCACACCGAAAGGATTAAACGGTTGAATACCTCTAGGAGGCCAAAATCTGCCAACCTCTACAACAGGAGCTAAGCTCCTGTGAAAAAATGCCAAAAAAAAAGAGAAAAAAAATAAAACTTCTGATAAAATAAATAAAATTATACCTCAACGTAATCCTCTTATCACAGCCCCAGTATGTAGTCCTTGATAAGTACCTTCACGAACTACATCACGCCACCATTGAATTATAGTTAAAATTACACCTACAAATCTTAAATACAATAAATCTGCCCTAAATTGATGAAATCACTTAATTAACCCAGTAGTTAATATTATAGCTCTAATTGAACCAGTTAAAGGTCAAGGTCTTATATCCACTAAATGGTAAGTATGATGTGTATGTCTTGACATTAATTTACTTCTCTAGCATATAAAGTACTTAAAATAGCAAATACATATGATTGAATAACTGCAACAGCAGACTCTAATATTAATAAAAGAATTTGCAAAATAATAAGAACCCAAAGAATTCTTAAAGGTATAGAAGAACCTATTCCCCCTAAAAGCCTTAATAGTAAATGACCAGCAATTATATTAGCAGCTAATCGCACTGCTAATGTTCCAGGTCGAATAATATTCCTAATACTTTCAATTAAAACTATAAAAGGCATCAATACTCCTGGAGTACCTTGAGGCACTAAATGAGCAAATATTTCTTGAGTGTGATTAATTCAACCAAAAACTATAAAAGATAATCATAAAGGAAAAGCAAGTGATAATGTTATTGCTAAGTGTCTTGAACTTGTAAATACATAAGGTAATAGGCCCAAAGAATTATTAAACACAATTAAAGTAAGTAAAGATACAAATAGCACATTTAAACCAATATTTTTTACTCCTAAAATTACTTTAAATTCACCATATAACATATTAGTAAACTTTAATCATATTATAACTCAACGTGAAGGAGAAACTCAATATATAAAAGGTAAAAATAACAAACCTAAAAAAGTAGAAATTCAATTTAAAGGAAGAGAAAAAACTCTTGAAGAAGGATCAAAAATTCTAAATAATCTTGTTATCATTTTCAAATTTTCTCAATCTCCTGATCCATTTTTCCTACCCGATCTAATTTACAATAAATTACTAAAAAATACTGTACAAGCTAATACTAAAATTAAACTCAACAAAAACATAATATATAAATTTATTCAAAAAAGAGGGGATATTTGAGGCATATAAAAATATTTATTCAATTACTTAAGTCTGACAAACTTATATTATATCTATATTAACTAATTTTTATTTCATCTGAAGTAAATTACTATTTCAAGCTTAAAAGGCTTACACTTATCTTTAAGTTATCAAATGAAGATTTTAAACATGAAGAAACTCAATCCAAAAAACTATTTACACTAACTCTTTCTACTACAATAGGTATAAAACTATGATTCGCCCCACAAATTTCTGAACACTGACCAAAAAATAAACCAGGCCGATTAATAAAAAACCTAATTTGATTTAACCGACCAGGAATTGCATCAGCTTTTATACCTAAAGCTGGAACAGTTCAAGAATGAATAACATCAGCAGCCCTAACAAGTATACGAATTTGAGAGTTTATAGGTAACACTACACGATTATCTACATCTAATAAACGGAACCCAGACTCAGAAAGATCTACCGTTCCTACTATATAAGAATCAAATTCTAAATCTAAAAAATCAGAATATTCATACCTTCAATATCACTGATGACCAATTGTTTTCAAAGTAATCCTAGGATTATTAATTTCATCTAATAAATACAAAAGTCGTAAAGAAGGAAATGCAATAAAAATTAAAATAATAGCAGGTAGAATAGTTCAAATAATCTCAACTTCCTGTCTTTCCAATAAATAACGATTAACCAAAAAATTAAAAAATAAATAAAATATAATATACCCCACAAATGTAACAATTAAAATTAACACAACTATAGTATGATCATGAAAAAAAATTAATTGCTCTATTAATGGTGAAGCACTATCTTGAAAGCCTAAATTTCCTCATCTTGCCATTTCTAAAAGAAGAAACCTTCCTTGTAGGAGCTTAAATCCTATACATCTATCTGCCATTTTAGAATTAATTAGAAATTAATGGAATCTCAGAATAAGTATGATCAGCAGGAGGATAAGAATGCTGTCATTCTATAGAAGTAGGTATAAAAAGAGATCTAAATCTTTTTCGACTTATAATAAAAGCCTCTCAAACAATAATTACAAATCCCTAACACAGCTACCAAAGAAATAATAGAACCAATTGAAGATAAAACATTTCATGCCCTATAAGCATCGGGATAATCTGAATAACGTCGAGGTATCCCATTTAAACCTAAAAAATGTTGAGGAAAAAATGTTACATTTACCCCCACAAATATAGTAAAAAAATGAATTTTTAATCATTTTTGATTTAAAGATAAACCGGTAAACAAAGGGAATCAATGAACAATACCTGCAAAAATTCCAAACACAGCCCCTATGGATAAAACATAATGAAAATGAGCCACTACATAATAAGTGTCATGAAGAATAATATCAATAGAGATATTAGCTAACACAACCCCAGTTAACCCCCCTACAGTAAATAAAAAAATAAAGCCTAATACCCATAATAAAGAAGGACTGTAATTTACTTGCGTTCCCTGAAGAGTTCCTAATCAACTAAAAATTTTAATACCAGTAGGAACCGCAATAATTATCGTAGCAGAAGTAAAATAAGCCCGAGTATCTACATCCATCCCTACCGTAAATATATGATGAGCTCATACTACAAAACCTAAAATACCAATAGCAATTATAGCATAAATTATACCTAATGTCCCAAAAGCCTCTTTCTTACCTGATTCTTGAACTACAATATGAGATACTATACCAAAAGCAGGTAAAATTAAAATATAAACTTCAGGGTGTCCAAAAAATCAAAATAAATGCTGATATAAAATAGGATCCCCTCCTCCTGCTGGATCAAAAAAAGAAGTATTTAGATTACGATCTGTTAATAATATAGTAATAGCTCCTGCCAACACAGGTAAAGATAATAATAATAAAACAGTAGTAATAAACACTGATCAAACAAATAACGGTATTCGATCCATGGTTATCCCTACTGTTCGTATATTAATAGCAGTTGTTATAAAATTTACTGAACCTAAAATAGAAGATACACCTGCTAAATGTAGAGAAAAAATACCTAAATCTACAGATGCCCCCGCATGAGCAATAGCAGAAGCTAAAGGAGGATAAACAGTCCATCCTGTTCCAACTCCTCTCGCAACTATACCCCTAGTTAATAATAAAGTCAAAGAAAAAGGAAGCAATCAAAACCTTATATTATTTATTCGAGGAAAAGCCATATCTGGAGCACCTAATATTAAAGGAATTAATCAATTTCCAAACCCACCAATTATAATAGGTATTACTATAAAAAAAATTATTACAAAAGCATGAGCTGTAACTACCACATTATAGATCTGATCATCCCCAATTAATCTTCCTGGTTGACCTAACTCCACCCGAATAATCATTCTTAATGAAGTTCCTACTATACCAGCTCAAGTACCAAAAACAAAATATAATGTTCCAATATCCTTATGATTTGTAGAAAAAAATCATCGTTGCGTAAATAAAATGGCCGAGCTTTAGGCGCTAAACTGTAAATTTAGATACAAGATTTTTCTTTTTTATTAGGTTTTATAGTAATAATTAAAAACGTCAAATTGCAAATTTGAAAATGTGCTAACACTAAAACTTTTAAGACCTAAAAGAAATTCTTTTTTTTACAACTTTGAAGGATGTTAGTTTAATTAACTTAAAGTCTTAATATATTATATAAATTGAAGGAACTAATATCCCAATAAAATTTGTAATTATTACCATATTCATAATTTTATTTCCTTCATAATCCTTTGTAACTCAACCCCTAAAAGGAAATACTAAAGTCAAAAAAGAAATCCTTATACGAATATAAAAATAAAGAGTTACCAACCTACATATTAAAAGTACTAATAAAGGATATAAATAATTACTAAAAATTATTTCCTGAATAATAAATCACTTAGGAATAAACCCTAAAAAAGGAGGTAAACCTCATAAAGAAAATAAACTCATTATAGACACAACCTTAGGTATTAAAGGAAATCTACTATTAACTAAATGAGAAAAATGATAAGCCTGCTGAAAATAAAAATTTATAATAACCAAAATTGAAAGTAAACAATACACCCTAAAGTATAATAATCAACAATACTCCCTTAAAATTATAGCAAAAAATATTCAAGATATATGATTAATAGAAGAAAATGCTATAATCTTTCGTAAATATAATTGATTTAAGCCCCTCATAGCCCCAACAATAGCAGATACTACAGCAGAAGTAAAAATTATAATTAAACTTCACTTATCATAAACCAAATAAGATAATAAAATTATAGGCCCCATTTTTTGTAAAGTTATTAAAATAATTGCTTGAATTCAACTTAATCCTTCTATAACCTGAGGAAATCAAAAATGAAAAGGAGCTGCGCCTAATTTTAATAATAATGACAAAGAAAATACTATCTTTAAATTTACCATCATCAAAATAAATAAAGCTGAAAAAATAATTATAATTGAAGCCAAAACTTGCACTAAAAAATATTTTAAAATACTCTCTGAACTATAACGGTTACTTCTAAAAGAAATTAAAGGAATAAAAGATAATAAATTTAACTCTAACCCCACTCAAGCCCCAAATCAAGTATCCGAAGAAATACATAATACTAACCCTAAAACTAAAGTAAAAAAAAAGAGTATTCTAAAAGGAGAAACCACCGGAAAGAGAGAAATTGATCTCATTCACGGGGTATGAACCCATTAGCTTATCTTAGCTTATCTTTCAATAATATGAGTAAATTTTACATAATTAGTCACATCAAAACTATCCTTTTATCAGGCATCATATTATTTATAGGTATATACCACTGCTGTGGCTTCAACACAACATTCTAATTTTAAATTATATAAATTAAATTAAAACCAACATAATAATAACAATAGTCACTCATAAAAAAAACCTCTTTATATAAATTTTAATTATATTACCCTGAGTAACTTCTAAATAATAAGAACCTTTTATAATTACACTAAATCCTCCTTGTCCCCCAAAATATTCAGATCATCCTTTATCTCCAATTTTATCATACCTTTTTCCCAATTTTAAAATATAATAATTTAATTTTACCCTAGATAAAAAAGGTATAAATCACATAGATCCTGAAAACCTTCTAATAAAATATAAACCTAAACTACTTAAAGTTTCATTTAAACTTATAATATTTAATATATATCCAGTAAAAGAACCAATTAATAATAATAATAATACCAAACTTTTTATAAACCTCCTTAAACAAATTATATAATATTCAGGAAATATTACTCAAGATAATCTTGCTCCTCTTAAAATAGAACTTAATCTTAATATTACCATAGGATTAGTTATAATAAAATCGTTATCGCTAATCCCCCTCATATTTCTAATATGCCTTATTCTAGTAAGCCTATAAAAAATTAAACGAAAAGTATAACTTACTGTTAAACCAGTAGCTAAGATATATATAATAAACCTAATAAAATTAATATTACTTATAAAAGCTATCTCCAAAATTAAATCTTTAGAATAAAATCCAGCCATAAAAGGTATACCACATAAAGATAAATTTGATAAATTTATACAAACACCAGTTAAAGGTATTCTAATAATCAAGCCCCCCATTATACGAATATCCTGATAATCTCCCAAACTATGAATTACAACCCCCGCACATAAAAATAATAAAGCCTTAAATAAAGCATGAGTTAATAAATGAAAAAAAGCTAAATCAGGAAACCCCAAAGATAAAACTCTTAATATTACCCCCAATTGACTCAGAGTAGATAAAGCAATAATCTTCTTTAAATCATACTCAAAATTCGCCCCTAGACCTGCTATAAATATAGTTGTACAAGAAATAATTAATAAAAAAGATTGAACCGAAGACCCTTCAAAAATAGGCCTAAATCGAATTAATAAATAAACACCAGCAGTCACCAGAGTTGACGAATGTACTAATGCAGAAACTGGTGTTGGAGCTGCTATAGCAGCTGGCAACCAAGCAGAAAAAGGAATTTGTGCTCTTTTTGTTATAGCAGCCACAACAATTAATACTTTTATTAAAATTATATCTTCACTAGTATATAATCTTCAAACCATAAAATTTCAGCCCCCCATTCTAAAAAACAAAGCAATACTTAAAAGAATTGCTACGTCTCCTACCCGATTTGATAAAACAGTTAACATTCCCGCATTAGCAGATTTTTCATTCTGATAATAAATCACTAATACATAAGAAATTAACCCTAACCCATCTCACCCTAATAAAATACTAATTAAATTAGGCCTAACAATTAAAGCATTTATTGAAATAACAAAAGCAAGTACTAAATATATAAAACGATTATAATGTTTATCTCCCCTTATATATTCCCCCCTATAAAATATAACCATAGAAGAAATAAATAAAATAAATCTTAAAAATATAAAACTTAACCAATCAAATACCAAAGTTACCACAATAGAAGAAGAATTTAAAGAATATAATTCCCACTCAATTACATACCTAACCAAATTCTGTAATCTCATTAAAGATATACTTAAACACAATAAAGAACTTACAATTAAAAAAACTAACCTCACTAAATGCATAGAGAATTTTCAAACCACTATTTAAAATAAATTCTTATAACTTTGACACCACAAATCAATATTTTCTTTTAAACTATTTAAATTAAATTAAAGGTAAAACTAAGCCCCTCTTTAAAATTATTAAATTTAAAGGAATTCAATGGAGACTTAAAACATAATACTCCCTTAGCTTACCAGAACAACATGCATACAATGATCTAAAAAACGTCCCATGCTGTCTAATCGAATACAAATATAAAGTATAGGCTGCCCTAAAAAAAGACAAACCAATTAACCCAATTATCCTTACTTTTCTTCAACTTACTATTCCAATAATTAAATTAATTTCTCCTAACAAATTTAACGTAGGAGGAGCCGCTATATTCCTAATACTTAATAAAAATCACCATAAACCCAAAGAAGGCATTAAATTTAATAACCCCTTGTTAATTAATAAACTACGACTCCCTAATCGCTCATAAATAATATTAGATAAACAAAATAAACCGGACGAACATAATCCATGTCCTACCATAATAATAACAGCCCCATTTATTCCCCATCATCTAAACACCACTAAACCACCTAAGACTAATCTTATATGAGCTACTGAAGAATAAGCAATTAAAGATTTCATATCCACTTGCCGTAAACATAAAATTCTAACAAAAACACCTCCTAAGACACTAATACCTACTCACACTCAAGAAAATATTTTATTTTCTTCAGTAAACATTCTTAATACACGAATTAAACCATACCCACCTAACTTTAATAAAACACCTGCCAAAATCATTGAACCAGCTACGGGAGCCTCAACATGAGCTTTAGGTAACCACAAATGAAATAAATACATAGGGAGTTTTACTACAAATGCCAGTATAGTAAAAAAATACCATAAAATACTGACCATTCCTAATTCAGATTCCCTTACTTTAGTTAACCCTATTATTAAACTACCCCCCACTATATACAACCTAATTAAAGACACCAATAAAGGTAAAGAAGCAAATAATGTATAAAACAATATATAAATACCAGCCTGAGTTCGCTCAGGCTGGTATCCTCAACCTAAAATTAAAATTAGAGTAGGAATTAAAGAACTTTCAAACCTTAAATAAAACATTAAATAATCTATAGAACAAAAAGTTATTACTAAAGCAAATAATAAAATTAAATTTAAAAATAAAAATAAACAACTAAATTTATTTGTCTTTTTTACTATTTGACTTCTATAAATAACAAGTACAACAATTCAAACCCTTAATATTACTAAGATTATACTTAAATAATCTGTCCCTAATTGTATTCCTAAATTAAATATATAAAAATCATGGCCCTCACATGTCACTCACATTATCACATATCGTACCTCCTGTATCATCTATTACCTCCCAGGTCCCTTCTTCAACTGCAACACTTGCAGTGCAAATCTCTAATCCCAGGGACCTCTTCTCGATGTTCACGGGAGCCATCATCCTTCGGGTCGTCCACTGATCCTTACTGAGAACACAGAGAGCACATAGGAGAACAAAACAAAATACTGCTGAGAAACATGGGGTCAATTGAGGGATATGCTTCCCGAGCCAGTCATGTCCATAGCCGGCAACATCCACTAGCCTGGCTTGGACCGAAGAGGGCACTAGACCTTTTGAACACACCTCACATACCTCTGAAGTCTGGGGAATCTCTGGCTGGTTCAATACACGCTGTACCTTGCCATACCGCAAGTACACATCCGCCTTCGCTCCAGACTCGTTGGTATCTGTGGGTGCCTGCACACAAGGCCTCTCTTCGTGCTCAGGTACCTCTGCCTTCTTAACTTTATGTTCCTTGTCGAGAGAATCAGGAGACACTGCTAAATAACTGTCGATCTGCGGGGGAGAGGACAAATTAGACATGTTCAAATCCGTGTCTGTCTTTACCTGGACATTACCATTGCCTGTTACCTCAGACCGTGCTGTTCCGGTAGACTCGTCCGCAACCTTGGGAAGATTGATGCTCCAATCTGTCACCAAGTCGTTGGCTAGTACCACGTCAATCCCAGCCACAGGGAGGGTATCGACTACTGCCAACACACATGTGCCGCTGAAATAAGGCGTGTCGAGATGTACTGGCACTAAGGGGGCGATGTACTGCGTCCTTGGAAACCCAACCAGGACAACCTCTTGTCTCCCGTTCACACTTACTCCCTCGGGTAACGAGCTCTTCACGATCAGGGACTGGGCTGCTCCACTATCTCTGAGCACGACAATTGATCTACCAGTATGATCACTCGTTACATACCCGGTTGAAGTGTGAGGGGCCAACAAACTTGGTCCTTCCTGCGTCGTCGTAGACTGGTTTCCTACTGGTGATGTAACACAGCTCACCAACATCACCTCCCTTCGTGCGCTGCCACCTCTTCTACCTCGGCACCTAGCAGCTATGTGCCCTTTCTGCCCACAAGTCCAGCACACCATATTCCTCCTTGGACTACGGTGTTTCGGACTACTGGGACTTGTTCTTCGGGGGCTACTTGGGGGCGTCTTCTTAGCACTTCGTGGGACGGGTCTTTCTTCTTCTTCGTCGTGAGGTCTGTCAAACCGGCGCTGGTAATTCCTCGAGACGTACTTAGCAGACGGCCTATGAGTCAGGATGTACTCTTCAGCCATGGTGGCTGCTGCACTCAAGGTCTCTACCTGCTGTTCCTCTAAGTACGTCTTCAGGTCTACAGACAAACAATCCTTGAAGTCCTCGAGCAGAATCAGCTGCTCGAGGTCTTCCTTGGTCTCCACCTTCCGAGAGGCGCACCATTCTTGAAAAAGTCGCTCCTTGATGGTGGCGAATTCGGTGAAAGTGTGCTCTGAGGTCTTCTTCAGGTTTCGGAACTTTTGCCTATATGCCTCAGGTACCAATTGGTACGCCATGAGCACCACTTTCTTCACCATATCGTAATCGCCGGAGTCGTCAAGGGATAACGTAGAGTAGGCGATTTGGGCCTTCCCAGTCAAGACTGACTGTATCATGATGGCCCAATTCTCCCTTGGCCACTCCAAAGAGGCAGCGACTTTCTCGAAGGCTGCGAAGAACTTCGAAACCTCTCTCGTTGAATTTGGGGACCATTTTGATATTTCTTACCGGATCGAAACCGCTTACTCCAGTTTGTCTCTGTCCAGCGCCTAGTCGTAAAACTTCTAGTTCATGTTGTCTCTGTCTTTCTTTTTCTTCTCTTTCTCGTTCTTCTCTCTCTCGTCTCTCTTCTAATTCTAGACGCCTCATCGCCAATTCTTTATCTTTTAACTCTCGTTCTAATTCTAACTTCTTCCATTCAATTTCTCGATTGATTTCCAAGGCACGCATTTTGACTGTTAGGAGGCTGATATTAAGCTCACCTGCATCACTGTCAATGTCACTGCCCTTATCTTCCTTTTCTGTGGAAGCTATTTCCTCACCTTCCCTTGTACTAGGAGTCTCGCCTTCCTGTTTCTCTTCTGCCTTCAGGTGCCGGTGAACCTTGGACAAGATCTCCACACGGGAATCACTGGCACGGATCTTGATCTCCAGGTAGGCGCTCACTAGTACAAGTTCCTGTTTGCTCAGATACTTTAATCTGGCAAGACAGTCCACTCTGTTCAGAAAAGCCTGAACATCGTCCAGATCATCGATGGTAGCTTTGTCTGCCATTGTCACAGATGGAACACACTGCTTGCACGTTAGCACTTAACACCCCGAGCACTGTTCTACGCCAATATTGCACCAAACACTGCACTTGCCAATATTGCATGTAATCACTCCGGGCACCGCACTACCCAATATTGCACTGAGTCCAAGCGAACACTTCGCTCTACAATATTGCACTAAATCACTGAGCACCGCACTAGTCAATATTGCACTTAGTCACTGAGCACCGCACAGGACGTATAACGTCACAATCGTCACACAGGGGGAATTATATACAGGGATTACGCCACTTCACCACCCCTGTCAAACATACTTAACAAGGGGACGGATCCCGCTGGGGATGCCAATTATGTTACGGCCCTCTCGGGACGCAACGGGGTTCTTACTCTGATGTAGTTAGAGGAAGATATATATCCGGCCCCAAGCCAGTAGAGGCTATCAAGGGATGCGATCCGTGACGCAAGTAACTTAAAGGGAGTAGGGAAAAAAAGGTAAGAACTTAATATAATATATTGACCACCACCAATAAATAAATATTATATAAAAGGAGTACACAGGGGGAGGGGTATTAACACTTTGCAAGGGGATTATTCACTGTAGTCTTCTGCTGAAGACTCTGGTGCCACACCACTTTCGGTGCCGATTCCTTGGTGCTTTCTTCGTGGCCTCAAGACGTGTCCTCGGAGAACGCTGAGCCTACCCTGGCCACAGGTCAGCCACAACACAGGTCCACTGGGGGCACCGTCGTGGAGGCCGTCAACCACACGTCCAGCAGGTCTGCTGGCAGGTACTGAGCCACCAAGGCTGGTACGGCCACTCCACGAACGATATAAGGGGTACGCCCTAGACAGGAGTCTCGTGTGATATCACCAATCATCCTCCTGTCCTCAATACCCCAGTGGATTATCGTCTCCGACCGTCGGTCCCGGGTAAATCCTTCCACTGCCACTCCACTGGCAGGCTTAACACACCACAGTGTTCTTCCGGGGGGACGACGTCACGACAGCTGCAGCAAACTTCACTGTATGGAGACTGGCTGCCTCGGGTAGACTGACTTCACCTTCAACACAGTGGTCCCAGGTCGGCTCTGTAAGCAGACACGTCATCAATAACCGGGACACTAATACACCACACTCACAGGCTCAGATACAAACGCCCGACATATCCACTCCCTAGATGGCGCTGTCGTCGGAGCACCACCTCACCAGAGGTCAGGAGCGGCGGTGTTGAGCGCTGAACCAGACTGGAAACTGGTCCTCGAGGCCAGTACACGCTGTCCTCACTAGGTGTCGTCGTTCGTTTGGCGGGGGTTTCGGGAGCTGACCCACAGATGGCGTGTTTGTCACTGCTCCAGGCACGGACGCTGGATCCGGGTTCGTAACAATGACATATATTGGCGACTTGTCACCTCTCCTGACAACTATCTCCTTGTTCTCACGAAGGCTTTTAGCTGCCGCTTTAAGCTCGGGGGACAGTATGGTGCTTCTGTAGTTGCCTCGATTCTTTCCTCCTTCTGCAATAAGTTCTGCTTGTAAGGTATCTTTGGTGGTGACCTTCTTTTGTGTCTCGAGGTCGAATATGTCGTCCAACAGAATTTCCAACTCTACTTTCCGGGCCATCTCACTCGGTCTGGACATAACATGACAGTTTATGCCCAGATTTAGGAGAGTGACTTGGTCCTCAGTGAGGTTAATTCCTGCAAGGTTCAGGAAGCCATCTCTTGGTCGTGGAATTGCCATAGGTCCTCCATATAATGTTGTTAGTTTCTTGATAATCCTTGTTTCAGTGCTGAGGTGATGTTGGTCTGTGAGGATGTCGAGGTGTTGTTCAATGCGGGTACGGATACTATCGTCGATGTTGCTATTTCTCCACTCGTTTGTAGCATGAAGTAGTTGCGTTTTGTTGTCTTTGATTTCATTCTCTGCCTTGTATATCTGATCACGAATCAGATCCTGGCGATATTTTATCGTGAAGGCTTGATTCCTTGCTGCTGGGTCGTGCGCTTTAATATTAGTATATTTTGGTAGCAGTCTTTCCTGTAGACATATATTATTAAATATGACCGAAAAAGTAAGATTAATAATTCTAACACGAATTTTCTCAATCTTTCGTACATTTCGTTTCACTGTTGGAGGTAAATCAAAAATCAATTCTCCAAAATTCATTTTTATTTCTAGTCTGACGCGGTAAGTCTCCAAAGGGTAACGAAGGACACTACAGCCGAATTAAAAGCAAAGGTCAACAAACTGATCGAAACTGTGAACGCCAAGAAATCCGGACACCACCTGCCAAAGATCATTGGGGAATATAAACCTGGATATGCGTATGGAAATGTCAAGACGCACAAGCCTGGAAACCCACTTCGGCCAATCATTAACCAGATACCCACACCCACGTACAGACTGGCGAAGCGACTCAACGGCCTGCTGACTCCTTATGTTCCTTGCGCCTTCAGCCTGAAGTCTCCAAAGGAATTTGTTGACTTACTGCGGGGCACACGGGCCACAGGGATAAGAGCCTCGTTGGACGTAGAATCGCTGTTTACCAACGTACCTGTGGACGAGACAATCGGAATGATAGCCGACAGAGTGTATCGTGATCCAGCCTGTACTCCTCTTGACATACCAGAAAATATTCTGAGGAAACTACTCCAAGCTTGTACTAAAGAGGCACCCTTCTTGAGCCCGGATGGGCACATGTATAAGCAAGTAGATGGGGTCGCCATGGGTTCTCCCCTAGGTGTCCTGTTTGCAAACTTCTACATGGGTACCATCGAGCAAAAAGTCTTAGTCGACATGAACTTGAAACCGGCCATATACTGCAGGTATGTTGACGACATTTTTACACAGGTACCTGATGTCAGACATCTGCAGGAGCTGAAGGAGGCATTTGAGCAGAGTTCCGTGCTGCGTTTCACTTACGAGATGGAAAAGGATGGGAAGCTGCCCTTTCTAGATGTAACAGTCATGGAAAAGGGCGGAGGTTTCCACACTGCAGTCTACACTAAGGAAACAAACATAGGAATGTGCCTAAATGCCAACAGCGACTGCCCAGACAGGTATAAAAGGAGTGTTGTTAACGCATATGTCGACCGTGCTCTCAGCCACAGCTCAGAATGGAAGCAAGTCGACGAAGAACTCTGTAGGGTAAGGCAGGTCCTAGTCAATAACGGCTTCTCCAATGGTTTCGTCGAAGACATCATAAGAAGGAAAGTGAACAGCCATGCAACCTCTGAAGAGACAACTAACACAACACCTATACCCCCTATTAGACTATTTTACAGGAACTTCTTTTCCACAGCTCATAAAACGGAGGAAAGGGTCCTGAAAGATATTGTTAATAGAAACGTTATCCCTACAGACAAAAATCAGAGGATACAACTGACGATTTACTATAAAACCAGAAAAACGGCCAGCCTACTCATGAGAAACTCTCCAGACACAAAACAGAACGCTTTAAAAGAGACTAACGTCGTCTATGCCTTCAAATGCCCTCTTGGGGACTGTAAGCTCCAAAAAACCCAGTATATAGGCAAGACAACAACATCTCTTTCTAGGCGTTTAACGATGCATAAGCAACAGGGCTCCATTAAAGAACATATAATCTCTTCCCACAACCAAACCATCGCCAGAGAAATCCTAGTAAACAACACAGATATCATCGATAGATACAGCGATAGCAGGCGGCTTGACGTTTGCGAGGCACTACACATCAAGAAGTCAACACCAGCAATCAACAGCCAATTATTGCACAATTATATTCTACCCACCTCAAGACTCCGCTCCAATATAGAAGCATCAAGAAATATGGACCAATAGGCTTTCTACAAACACTTCTATTCAATATCCATTGTTTCGTGTTCTGTCTTGTGTTGATGAAATTAATACCCTATTAATACTCTTGTTCTGTCTTGTGTTGATGAAATTAATACCCTATTAATACCACATCTTGTTCTGTCTTGTGTTAATGCCACATCACCCCTTCCACCTCACTCAAATGTAGATATAAAATCTGAGATGCGTAAGTTCTATTCAGTTGTGTATTTGTGAACTAAAGTCTTTGAAAATGTAATAAGTTTTACGAAACGCGCTCGTGTCGCGTCAGACTAGAAATAAAAATGAATTTTGGAGAATTGATTTTTGATTTACCTCCAACAGTGAAACGAAATGTACGAAAGATTGAGAAAATTCGTGTTAGAATTATTAATCTTACTTTTCGGTCATATTTATTAATATATATATATATATATATATATATATATATATATATATATATATATATATATATATATATATAGATATATATATATATATATATATATATATATATATATATATATATATATATATATATGTCGTACCTAGTAGCCAGAACTCACTTTTTGGCCTACTATGCAAGGCCCGATTTGCCTAATAAGCCAAGTTTTCATGAATTAATATATTTTCTCTAATTTTTTTCTTATGAAATGATAAAGCTACCCATTTCATTATGTATGAGGTCAATTTTTTTTATTGGAGTTAAAATTAACGTAGATATATGACCGAACCTAACCAACCCTACCTAACCTAACCTAACCTATCTTTATAGGTTAGGTTAGGTTAGGTAGCCGAAAAAGTTAGGTTAGGTTAGGTTAGGTAGGTTAGGTAGTCGAAAAACAATTAATTCATGAAAACTTGGCTTATTAGGCAAATTGGGCCTTGCATAGTAGGCTGAGAAGTGCGTTCTGGCTACTAGGTACGACATATATATATATATATATATATATATATATGTCGTACCTAGTAGCCAGAACGCACTTCTCAGCCTATTATGCAAGGCCCGATTTGCCTAATAAGCCAAGTTTTCCTGAATTAATATATTTTCTCTATTTTTTTTTCTTATGAAATAATAAAGCTACCCATTTCATTATGTTTGAGGTCAATTTTTTTTTATTGGAATTAAAATTAACGTAGATATATGACCGAACCTAACCAACCCTACCTAACCTAACCTAACCTATCTTTATAGGTTAGGTTAGGTTAGGTAGCCTAAAAAGTTAGGTTAGGTTAGGTTAGGTAGGTTAGGTAGTCGAAAAACAATTATTTCATGAAAACTTGGCTTAATAGGCAAATCGGGCCTTGCATAGTAGGCTAAGAAGTGCGTTCTGGCTACTAGGTACGATATATATATATATATATATATATATATATATATATATATATATATATATATATGTCGTACCTAGTAGCCAGAACGCTCTTCTATGCCTACTATGCAAGGCCAAATTTGCCTAGTAAGCCAAGTTTTCATTAATTAATTGTTTTTCGACTACCTAACCTACCTAACCTAACCTAACCTAACTTTTTCGGCTACCTAACCAAACCTAACCTATAAAGATAGGTTAGGTTAGGTTAGGTAGGGTTGGTTAGGTTCGGTCATATATCTACGTTAATTTTAACTCCAATAAAAAAAATTGACCTCATACATAATGAAATGGGTAGCTTTATCATTTCATAACAAAAAAATTAGAAAAAATATATTAATTCAGGAAAACTTGGCTTATTAGGCAAATCGGGCCTTGAATAGTAGGCCAAAAAGCGAGTTCTGGCTACTAGGTACGACATATATATATATATATATATATATATATATATATATATATATATATATATATATATATATATATATATATATATATATGTCGTACCTAGTAGCCAGAACTCACTTCTCAGCCTACTATTCAAGGCCCGATTTGCCTAATAAGCCAAGTTTTCCTGAATTAATATATTTACTATAATTTTTTTCTTATGAAATGATAAAGCAACCCTTTTCTCTATGTATGAGGTCAATTTTTTTTTATTGGAGTTAAAATTAACGTAGATATATGACCGAATCTAACCAACCCTACCTAACCTAACCTAACCTATATTTATAGGTAAGGTTAGGTTAGGTAGCCAAAAAAAGCTAGGTTAGGTTAGGTTAGGTAGGTTAGGTAGACGAAAAAACATTAATTCATGAAACTTGGCTTATTAGGCAAATCGGGCCTTGAATAGTAGGCTGAGAAGTGCGTTCTGGCTATTAGGTACGACATATATATATATATGTCGTACCTAATAGCCAGAACGCACTTCTCAGCCTACTATTCAAGGCCCGATTTGCCTAATAAGCCAAGTTTTCATGAATTAATGTTTTTTCGTCTACCTAACCTACCTAACCTAACCTAACCTAGCTTTTTTTGGCTACCTAACCTAACCTTACCTATAAATATAGGTTAGGTTAGGTTAGGTAGGGTTGGTTAGGTTCGGTCATATATCTACGTTAATTTTAACTCCAATAAAAAAAATTGACCTCATACATAGAGAAAAGGGTTGCTTTATCATTTCATAAGAAAAAAATTATAGTAAATATATTAATTCAGGAAAACTTGGCTTATTAGGCAAATCGGGCCTTGAATAGTAGGCTGAAAAGTGAGTTCTGGCTACTAGGTACGACATATATATATATATATATATATATATATATATATATATATATATATATTGTGTATTTAAAGGTTACAAAACACAGAAGACAAATGCCTAAAGGTTATGGATCTCTTGAAGCTCCTCCGCTTCCGGACAGGAACCGAGGACGCAGCAAGCATTTTCACTCTGGATCGCCACACTGAGGCGCTGAAACAAAAAACTGGAAGCCCTTGGGTCTCTGGTGACGTCAATGAGCTTGGAATCCAATTCCTTGAGAAATCCCAAGGCACTCTTGCCCCCAGGGGCCATGCGTCTCAGACGCTATGGGATGGGAACAAAGAGGTACTGACCTTCCAGTCGCCTGTACTTGAGTGATTTTGCTGTTTCCCTGTGGTTGGCCGCCCCACCTGCTTGATCCGCTCCAAAGTGTACATAGGTGTCAGCCAGGGTGGATACACATGTGTAGTACCACATCGACTGTCTACCCTCCTTCCATGAGTATATGGTGATGCCATCAGGGCGAAGTGCGGGGAAATCCGGGTTTTGGACCCCTAGGATGCGAGGTTCTCTCTCCGTTGGGCACCTAGCTGAGACGAGGCTTCTCTTGATGATGTCATTGACCTCGTTGTGTCTTGCATGCCAGCCCTTTGTGCTTCCGCAATGCAACCCATGCAGTCCGTATTGGTCTGCTTCTACCCTGTTGCAAATACACTTGTATTCAGTGTGAATTGGGGCACCAAGGCGGAGGGCCAGTGCTACACGAAGGAATTCTGGATCTAGGCGTGTGCCCATTGCTGACATGGGTACTGCCAGGAGAAAGTCTCCTGCATGGGGGGCAAGCACTGCTCTGAGGCGGGGTTTCTCCTTGTCTGATGTTGCGGCGCAGAGCATGGCATCAGCTACTTTTTCCACTAGAGGGTGGTCCCAGCCGGACTGTTTGTGATGTTTTGTTGGCTCTATAATGGTTGCTGGAGCTGCAAGAACATCCCACTGATTTGAACATTCAGTGAAAGCAGGATCGTGTATTCCTGCTGAATCTCTCAGGGTTGCAGGTAAGATATCTCTGACGAGGTTGTGCGATGCGTGGGAGGAGGAAAGGAAGGCTGGTAGAGCAATTTGGGAGGCTGTGCGGACACCAAGGCCGCTATATTTGTATATATATATATATATATATATATATATATATATATATATATATATATATATATATGCGAACAAGCCTGAATGGTCCCCAGGACAATATGCAACTGAAAACTCACACCCCAGAAGTGACTCGAACCCATACTCCCAGAAGCAACGCAACTGGTATGTACAAGACGCCTTAATCCACTTGACCATCACGACCGGACATAATGAGGTGATAGCCGAGGCTATTTGAACCACCCCACCGCCGGCACTCGGATAGTAATCTTGGGCATAGCATTTTACCAAATCACCTCATTCTTTGGGGCACACGTGAGGAACACAAATGCGAACAAGCCTGAATGGTCCCCAGGACAATATGCAACTGAAAACTCACACCCCAGAAGTGACTCGAATCCATACTCCCAGAAGCAACGCAACTGGTATGTACAAGACGCCTTAATCCACTTGACCATCACGACCGGACATAATGAGGTGATAGCCGAGGCTATTTGAACCACCCCACCGCCGGCACTCGGATAGTAATCTTGGGCATAGCATTTTACCATATCACCTCATTCTTTGGGGCACACGTGAGGAACACAAATGCGAGGCAAATGCAAATTTTAAGGCGTCTTGTACATACCAGTTGCGTTGCTTCTGGGAGTATGGGTTCGAGTCACTTCTGGGGTGTGAGTTTTCAGTTGCATATTGTCCTGGGGACCATTCAGGCTTGTTCGCATTTGTGTTCCTCACGTGTGCCCCAAAGAATGAGGTTCAAATAGCCTCGGCTATCACCTCATTATGTCCGGTCGTGATGGTCAAGTGGATTAAGGCGTCTTGTACATACCAGTTGCGTTGCTTCTGGGAGTATGGGTTCGAGTCACTTCTGGGGTGTGAGTTTACAGTTATATATATATATATATATATATATATATATATATATATATATATATATATATATATATATATATATATATATATATATATATATATATACAAAACGAGGCCTAAATTAGCACATATTAGGTATTGGATTGCTTGATTCAAAAATTCATTTGGACACACACCACACTAAATATTAATTAATACATACCTTTAAACACACACACACACACACACACACACACACACACACACACACACACACACACACACACACACACACACACACACACACACACACACACACACACACACACACACAGGGCCTCGTAGCCTGGTGGATAGCGCGCAGGACTCGTAATTCTGTGGCGCGGGTTCGATTCCCGCTCGAGGCAGAAACAAATGGGCAAAGATCCTTTCACCCTAAGTGCCCCTGTTACCTAGCAGTAAATAGGTACCTGGGAGTTAGTCAGCTGTCACGGGCTGCTTCCTGGGGGGGGGGGGTGTGTGTGTGGTGTGGGAAAAAAAAAGTAGTTAGTAAACAGTTGATTGACAGTTGAGAGGCGGGCCGAAAGAGCAAAGCTCAACCCCCGCAAAAACACAACTAGTAAACACAACTAGTAGACACACACACACACACACACACACACACACACACACACACACACACACACACACACACACACACACACACACACACACACACACACACACACACACACACACACACACACACACACACACTGGGTACTGAAAGAGTGTGCAGAGGCACTGTGCTTGCCACTCTCCATAGTGTATAGTAAGTCACTAGAGACGGGAGACCTACCAGAAATATGGAAGACGGCGAATGTGGTCCCAATATACAAAAAGGGCGACAGACAAGAGGCACTTAACTACAGGCCAGTGTCCTTGACTTGTATACCATGCAAGGTGATGGAGAAGATCGTGAGAAAAAACCTGGTAACACATCTGGAGAGAAGGGACTTCGTGACAAATCGCCAACATGGATTCAGGGAGGGTAAATCTTGCCTTACAGGCTTGATAGAATTCTACGATCAGGTGACACAGATTAAGCAAGAAAGAGAGGGCTGGGCGGACTGCATTTTCTTGGATTGTCGGAAAGCCTTTGACACAGTACCGCATAAGAGGCTGGTACATAAGCTGGAGCGACAGGCAGGTGTAGCTGGTAAGGTGCTCCAGTGGATAAGGGAGTATCTAAGCAATAGGAAGCAGAGAGTTACGGTGAGGGGTGAGACCTCCGATTGGCGTGAAGTCACCAGTGGAGTCCCACAAGGCTCTGTACTCGGTCCTATCTTGTGTCTGATATATGTAAATGATCTCCCGGAGGGTATCGATTCATTTCTCTCAATGTTTGCGGACGATGCTAAAATTATGAGAAGGATTAAAACAGAAGAGGACTGTTTGAGGCTTCAAGAAGACCTAGACAAGCTGAAGGAATGGTCGAACAAATGGTTGTTAGAGTTTAACCCAACCAAATGTAATGTAATGAAGATAGGTGTAGGGAGCAGGAGGCCAGATACAAGGTATCATCTGGGAGAGGAAATTCTTAAGGAGTCAGAGAAGGAAAAAGACTTGGGGGTTGATATCACGCCAGACCTGTCTCCTGCAGCACATATCAAGCGGATAACATCAGCGGCATATGCCAGGCTGGCCAACATACGAACGGCATTCAGAAACTTGTGTAAAGAATCATTCAGAACTTTGTATACCACATATGTCAGGCCAATCCTGGAGTATGCAGCCCCAGCATGGAGTCCATATCTAGTCAAGGATAAGACTAAACTGGAAAAGGTTCAAAGGTTTGCCACCAGACTAGTACCCGAGCTGAGAGGTATGAGCTACGAGGAGAGACTACGGGAATTAAACCTCACTTCGCTGGAAGACAGAAGAGTTAGGGGGGACATGATCACCACATTCAAGATTCTGAAGGGGATTGATAGGGTAGATAAAGACAGTCTATTTAACACAAGGGGACACAGGTGGAAACTGAGTGCCCAAATGAGCCACAGAGATATTAGAAAGAACTTTTTTAGTGTCAGTGTGGTTGACAAATGGAATGCATTAGGAAGTGATGTGGTGGAGGCTGACTCCATACAGTTTCAAGTGTAGATATGACAGAGCCCGATAGGCTCAGGAATCTGTACACCTGTTGATTGACGGTTGAGAGGCGGGACCAAAGAGCCAGAGCTCAACCCCCGCAAACACAACTAAGTGAGTACACACACACACACACACACACACACACACACACACACACACACACACGCACACACACACACACACACACACACACACACACACACACACACACACACACACACACACACACACACACACACACACACACGCACACACACACACACACACACACACACACACACACACACACACACACACACACACACACACACACACACACACACACACACACACACACACACACACACACACACACACACACACACACACACACACACACACACACACACACACACACACGTCAGTTTGCCTAAATTCTCCAATATTCGTTCATGAAACTGCCTCACTGGACTGCAACCTCATCGAATAAGCTGTCATGTATTTCTAACTGTCAACACAAACTCACAACTTCACACGTCAATCATTGCAAATGTTGATAAACAGACACTGACTAACTTTACTACGAGATATAAATACAAGTGCCAAATTTTATTCCAAAGGCAACTCCAGCGTGGCCTAGTCGGATAGAACATGTTCTTAATCCGGATAGACCTGCGTTCGAGCCTGTCGGAATGGTTGCAAGTACAGGGCACAGATTTCTCTGTGTGTCCCCTCCTGTAGGAGCATCAGTTTCGATAGATTCTCTAGATAGCCGAAGATTGATTGACTGACCCCTTGGAATGTGGGGAAGGGTTGAAATCCGGGGGCTCACGGATGGATACCTGGATCCACTGACCTCGGGCAGGTCATTCAATTCACCTGGATTTCAGGTGGGGAGAAGGGAGGCAATTTGGGTCGACACAAATAGCTTCCTGGACCCAAAACCCCAAAGACACCCGGACAATCAAGACGCACACGGCCTCAGAAGAAACATGGACTCAAGACACAGGATCAAGACACATGCGGACTCAAGACACACACGGATTCAAGATACAGACGGACTCAAGACACACACGGACTCAAGACACACGCGGACTTAAGACACACGCGGACTTAAGACACACATGGAATCAAGACACACACGGACACTGACACGATCCCAAGGTCCCAAGGAGATAAGGGAGGCAATTTGAGGGGACACAAATGGCATCCTGGACTCAAAACCCCAGGGACACGGACACGGACACGGACACTCATAGACTATGACGGACACGGACTCACACGGAATCAAGACTCACACGGAATCAATACATACACGGAATCAAGACTCACACGGAATCAAGACTCGCGGAATCAAGACTCAAATGGAAACAAGACACACACGGAATCAAGACACACACGGAATCAAGACACACACGGAATCAAGACACACGGAATCAAGACTCAAACGGAATCAAGACTCAAACGGAATCAAGACTCAAACGGAATCAAGACACACATGGAATCAAGACACACACAAAATCAAGACACAAACGGAATCAAGACTCAAACGGAATCAAGACACACACGGAATCAAGACACACACGGAATCAAGACATAACACGGAATCAAGACACACACGGAATCAAGACACACACGGAATCAAGACATAACACGGAATCAAGACACGCACGGAATCAAGACATAACACAGAATCAAGACATAACACGGAATCAAGACATAACACGGAATCAAGACATAACACAGAATCAAGACATAACACGGAATCAAGACATAACACGGAATCAAGACATAACACGGAATCAAGACATAACACAGAATCAAGACATAACACGGAATCAAGACACACGGAATCAAGACTCAAACGGAATCAAGACTCAAACGGAATCAAGACACACACGGAATCAAGACTCAAACGGAATCACAACACACACGAAATCAAGACACGCACGGAATCAAGACATAACAAGGAATCAAGACACACGGAATCAAGACACATACACGAAATCAAGACACACAAGGAATCAAGACACACAAGGACATATACGGAATCAATAATAATAAGGAATCAAGACACACACGGACAGAGATAAAAAATTTAAACATCAAAGGAATGTGGCGTTTCTTGTTTGTCAAAAAACTGTTTTAAATTTGTTAACGTGAGAACTGCCAGAAGGTCCAGAGAATCCAGAGAATCTATGGAAAGTGATGCTGCTACAGGAGAGGAATCTGTGCCCTGTAATTGCAATCGTTTCGACAGGCTCAAACGCAGCCTGATCATCCGGATTAAGAACACGGCCTATCCGACTAGACTAGTTCTATCCGTCTAGTTCTAGTCTAGTTACTAGTTCAAAGTAAGTACATTTCTAACTTTTATAAAGAAGAAGTAACCTTTTTTTCAACCTATGGGAGACAAATCATTGAATATGCAGCCCCAGCCTATGCAGCCTCTGTTCCAACAGAGCTGAGAGTTATGAGTTACATAACTTCTGGAAAAACTACTTGAGCAATTGAGAGATGGGACCAAAGATCTGAAGGTCAAACCTAGCAAACACAACTAGGTGAATACAACTAGGTGAATACAACTAGGTGAGAACAAACTTACAAAAACCAACAGTTGAAGATGCAAACTCCATTCATAATTTTAAAAGTTGATATGACAGAGAAATAGACCAGGAATCATTGCTTTAAACAACCGGCGGCTATAATGTCAACGTTCAAAAACTGTTGCTCAGTCCTGCAAGTACAAATAGGTGAGTACACAGAGATATGAAACATGTATGTGTTCCTTCTAGACTACCAATCGGGGATTCCTGGATCGAAACCCGGACAGGCAGCAATGAAATTATTGGTGGCGTTTCCTATCACCTAATGTCTCTGTTCTCCATGCAGTAAACAGGTATCCAGGTGTTGTGAGCTTCTCGTAGGATTGCATCCTGGTGAGGGTTAGGTCAGGGTCAGTTAAGGTGTTTGATCTTGCGAGGTGGGTGTTGGTTAGGTTAGGTTAGGTTAAGTTTGGTTAGGCTAGTTAGGTTAGGTTAGTTAGGTTAGGTTAGTTAGGTTAGGTTAAGTTAGGTTAGTTAGCTTAGGTTAGAATAGTTAGTTTAGGTTTGGTTTGGTTAGGTTAGGTTAGGTTAGGTTGGTTAGGTTAGGTTAGGTTAGTTAGGTTAGGTTAGTATAGTTTGGTTAGGTTAGTATAGTTTGGTTAGGTTAGTTTAGGTTAAGTTTGGTTAGGCTAGTTAGGTTAGGTTAGTTAGGTTAGGTTAGTTAGGTTAGGTTAAGTTAGGTTAGTTAGCTTAGGTTAGAATAGTAAGTTTAGGTTTGGTTTGGTTAGGTTAGGTTAGGTTAGGTTGGTTAGGTTAGGTTAGGTTAGTTAGGTTAGGTTAGTATAGTTTGGTTAGGTTAGTATAGTTTGGTTAGGTTAGTTTAGGTTAAGTTTGGTTAGGCTAGTTAGGTTAGGTTAGTTAGGTTAGGTTAGTTAGGTTAGGTTAAGTTAGGTTAGTTAGCTTAGGTTAGAATAGTAAGTTTAGGTTTGGTTTGGTTAGGTTAGGTTAGGTTAGGTTGGTTAGGTTAGGTTAGGTTAGTTAGGTTAGGTTAGTATAGTTTGGTTAGGTTAGTTTAGGTTAGTTTAGGTTAGGTTAGGTTAAGTTTGGTTTGGTTAGATTAGGTTATTTAGGTAAGGTTAGGTTAGGTTAGGTTTAGATTAGGTTAGGTTAGATTAGGTTTGGCTATAGATTGTGGTAGGTTATAGGTTAGGGTAGGGTATAGGTTAGGCTTGGTTAGGTTAGGAAATAGGCCAGGAGTTATTGCTATAAACAACCGACGGCTTAAAAGGCAGACTCTAAGATTAATGCTCGATCCTCCTGACACAAATAGGTGAGTACACATAAATATGCAACATGAATGATGTGTTCCTTCTCGACTCACAATATGGGATTCCAGGGTTCGAATCGCGGTCGGGCAGGGCTGTAATTGTTCGTAGCGTTTCCTATCACCTAATGCATCTGTTCACCTAGCAGTATATAGGTATCCAGGAGTTGGTGACCCACTGGCATCCTGGTGAATGAGGTTTAGTTTGACCTTGTGAGGTGGCGTTTTCGAGACCACTATACAAGCCTAACATGCATATATATAGACTGCCTGTCTCCCGACTCAAAGAAGTTATTAGTACTGTCAATGAAGCCGAAGAGAGCATAATCCAAGGCCTAAGAGTAGTCATTCGTTCTTTGAAGAGGATTGTTTAGGTTCTTTAAATACCAGCGTGTGGCATTTATGAGCAATTTGTGCGAGATCAATGGCATCCAAACATTTCCATGTTGGTGCAAAAGTCCACTTTTGGTTTGTTTGTTTGACTAAATAGTTGCTATAAGTATTATCATTAATGGAGAATTGGCTGGTATGTGTGAGTATCCTCCGCCACAGTTACCATTATCATCACTCACTCACTGACAAGTTATTGGTTACCACTTGTATACAATAACAACGGCCATACTACCACTTAAAGGACACTACTTCTCGTCCCATTAGCCAAGTTAAGCAACTTTCAATTTGGTTAGTAATTGGATGGGTAACCTGCCTAGTAACACCAACTGCTAGTGCTGCTGATGGCATTCATATTTGGGCAGTCCCTGTGGATCAGTGGCAAGGCACTCATCTCACGCTTCTCAAGCGATTTCGTCTGGGTTCATATCCTGGCTAGCCGGGAAGAGCGGATTGACTAGGCACCAATCCTTAACTGAACGATTCTCTTCACGAAGCAGTGAGTAGGTACCTGGTTGTTAAACGGTTTGTCGGGTTGTGTTCCAGAAAAAATTAACAATGAGTTTGTGTGTACTCACCTAATTGTACTCACCTTATTGTGATTGCGGGGGTTGAGCTCTGGCTCTTTGGTCCCGCCTCACAACCGTCAATCAACAGGTGTACAGGTTAGAGCCTATTGGGCTCTATCATATCTACACTTGAAATTGTGCATGGAGTCAGCCTCCACCACATCACTTCCTAATGCATTCCATTTGTCAACCACTCTGACACTAAAAAAAGTTCTTTCTAATAACTCTGTGGCTCATTTGGGCACTCAGGTTCCACCTGTGACCCCTAGTGCGTGTGCCCCGTGTGTTAAATAGCCTGTCTTTATCAACCCTATAAATTCCCTTGAGAATCTTGAATGTGGTGATCATGTGCCCCCTAACTCTTCTGTCTTCCAACGAAGTGAGGTTTGATTCCCGTATTCGCTCCTCGTAGCTCATACCTCTTAGCTCGGGTACTAGTGTGGTGGCAAACCTTTGAATCTTTTCCAGTTTAGTCTATTGCTTGACTAGATATGGACTCAATGCTGGAGCTGCATACTTCAGGATTGGTCTGACATATTTGGTATATAATGTTCTGAAAGATTCCTTTCAGTGTGTGTATGTGTGAGTGAGTGTGTGTGTGTGTGTGTGTGTGTGTGTGTGTGTGTGTGTGTGTGTGTGTGTGTGTGTGTGTGTGTGTGTGTGTGTATTTTATAAGAAAGAGACAAATAAACATGTAAGTGAATGAATATGTACACCAATTAATAGTGAATGGGCTGGCATGTGTGAATATTAATGTATACTATGGGCCACACTCACTGAAATATGTTGTCTGTGTGTGTAGATACGTGTAATTGGAGTGACTTATCGACGTGAATTTTTCTGTGTGTATATATCCAATATGAGTGATCCTTGTCATAATTGTGACAGTTTCTGCAATTTGACTGTCGAGACTGTATGTATGTTTGTATATGTGTGTGTGTGTGTGTGTGTGTGTGTGTGTGTGTGTGTGTGTGTGTGTGTGTGTGTGTGTGTGTGTGTGTGTATGTGTGTGTGTGTGTGTGTGTGTGTTTGTTTGTGTGCGCGCGCGCGCAAGAATGTCGCACTCTGAAATATGTACCTAAGATTATTAAAGTATACCATTCGAGAAAAAAAATGTATACCTATTTATTAGTCCATTCTCTCTCTCTGCCTGCCTGCCTACTAAAACTTGTCCACTCAATATGATGTTGAATATCTATCTCCAATGGTCTTTTACCGTTAATTAACACATTATTAAACAAATAAGCCAATTACAAATCTCTACACATTTTTAAGCATGTATCTTCCTTCTAACATGAATCACTATAACTCATATACTTACATCAGTTCGAAACACTTTTCTTATTCCTTCCTGAACACCTTTCCATATATAACCTATCTCAACAAATTAATATCTTAATCACTAAACTGGCAACCCCATGCCATTCAGTCCCCCCTCCCCTCATTCCCCCTCTGCTGCTCCCTAGGCCCCCTCTACTAACACCCTACCCTCCAACCGAGGCCCAAACATAACTACCTTCATACCACAATTACCAGAGACCAACGTCCTCCCCCCCCCCCCCCGCCCACTGCCCACCAGAGAAAATGGCCGCCACAACGCTAAACTTACCCAGCCAAACCGTTCGTTCGCATATGTACTATTTCTTGTTGAAAAAAAATTAGAATAAAACAAACCGGATTTTCATTCCCTAGTAAAACATACATACATACATATATATATATATATATATATATATATATATATATATATATATATATATATATATATATATATATATATATATTTATATATGTATGTAGTACCTAGTAGCCAGAACGCACTTCTCAGCCTACTATGCAAGGCCCGATTTGCCTAATAAGCCACGTTTTCATGAATTAATTGTTTTTCGACTACCTAACCTACCTAACCTAACCTAACCTAACTTTTTCGGCTAGCTAACCTAACCTAACCTATAAAGATAGGTTAGGTAGGGTTGGTTAGGTTCGGTCATATATCTACGTTAATTTTAACTCCAATAAAAAAAAATTGACCTCATACATAATGTGTCGGAAAATCCGACACCATTTAATATATCATACAGACAGATAAGAGCTGTGTTGTATAAACAAGTTACCCATAGAAAACGTAACTTGTAGTGGAATTACCGTCTAAAGAAAACGGGATATCATCACCACATACTATTATAATTCACCACCTATTATAGTGGGAATTATTCTTAAATACATTAGTCTTTGGACTTTACCATCATAAAAACATCTCATATAAATCAACTTAATTATCAATATTAAAGTAGAGTAAATGTGACCCTTCTATCACTTTCTGAAATCTGGACAATGTAAGTCAGGCGTCAGGGAGGAAGGAGGGCAGCTGTTGTTGATACTAGACCAGAGGCTCACAGGAGCAAATCCGGCTCCTGTTAATTTTACTTGGACGAAGTGTTATGGAAACCAAAGGTGTACCATTATCACACGCTGTCGGCAAATTCAAGTTAAGTGTTCTTTCCGAAACCCATGTATCTTTCATTTATGGCCATTAATGTCACTATATAGGGTGACCGGTTAGAGCACGACATAGCCTCAAACTAAAGGTAATTAAGCCAGGTCTTTATTGTTCCATGTATAGTGTTTTCTCTGATATAACTTGTCATATATAGGAATCTGGCTTTACAGCTAGCGCCCTTTTGACAGGTCAAGACGAGGAAGCAAAGATTTTGTGCATCAGTTACCTGGGTGATGAAAGCTACCTCAAAGAGGATAATTTGGTGTCTACACCCTAGTTATACCTGGTGGACTAACCTGCTGTACTATAAGATAAGGAACCTTTTCAATGTATGTAGTTACTGTAGTTTGATTGGCTGCATATATATTCAATTAATATAAACCCCCCTAATGTGTAGAGGATCGATTTGTGAGATTAAGAGATTATTGCAGAAATACAGTCCACTTATCATTATACAAATTGCTATCGAAGTATATAAATTAACGTAAATATAAATTCATATAAATTAAATAAATATAAATCTCACAGGTCGGTGCCCACATTATTTGGACCTTCAGAACCGGAATATTTGGTCCTTTGAACCCACATTTGGTCATCTTAGTACCGGATGAACCAGTTAACCAGTGGATTCATTAAATATACTAGTGCAGTGTTATTTAAACAAAGCCAGCAGTCAATGACGGCGGCGTTGACTCGTGCGAGTTCACGAGCCCCGCTCAGTTCAGATCAGCTTCGTCAGCGGTTTCATGTACACCCACAGATTTGGTGGCGTGTTATTCTGTGAAATGACAGCGCTAATATAGAAGCCAGCCAAATTAGTGACTGTGTCTTCGCGATATTGTTCACGGATTTCGTGGTGTTAAATTTCGCGAGAGATTATCCACGAATTTTGTGGACTTTATTTCGCGAGGTCACTAATAATATTTAATACTTCTTGATAATATTAGAAGTTTCATAGAGGCTAATTAAGAGGCTATTATCAATTATTGTGTATATTATTTCTCCAAAATAGAGAATTATTTAATATATATTGCACTAGTGATCACAGTATAATATTTACTAATTGCCAACCCACAACAGGGTAGGATATTAACATTGACTAGTTGAACTATTATCGTTCATCCTAGTCCCATTGTTACCATAGACAGTTGTACTATATTGATCAACCTAACACCATTAATGAATGGTCCAGACCCTATTTTGGGTGTAATTTTTATCAACTCGAGTTGAGTTGTGTATATATAATAATTTACTTATGATCATTACACCTTTGAGTGATTAATTAGTGTCTATTCCATCCTAGGGTGATATAGAAGAGCTAACCTAAAGGTACTTCCAGTGACACTGGTTTATCACTCAAATCATTAGAGTGTATGATTGTATATATATAATGTGTATTAATTTTAAGTGCTAACCTCTAGTAGAGGTAGGATTATTGCCTAGTGAGTGCAGAATTTGACCCTAGGCTACCATCAGTGCTTGTTCAGTATTATGAGCAGCCCAAGTACAAGCCCCACAAGGCTTCACCAACTAGCTAGTATGGATAATGCTGGCAATGAGAAAACTGTCATACATCTAGTACTACAATTGCTGGATTTACCTCAACCTGATCAGACTGCTGACTCATTACAATCCTTCAGCATGGAGTTTGAGTCAGTACTAAGAACATTCAGTCTTAAGGTTGATATAACTACTAGTGAATGGATGACCAAAGTAGTCCTTCAACGAAAATTGTCCAGCGATATACTAGATGAATTATATGCACATCAACATAACACCATCCTGACAGTACAGGACATCACTGAAGGTTTACATTCCATCATAAAGAAACGACGAGCAAATGAGAAAGTTAAAGCCTCTTACAAGCCTTCAGAAATAGAAAATAATAGTCAATTAAAGGGTAAAACAACAACCCCAAATAAACATCAACCAATTACTCTAACATCAAGTTGCAGAAAATCTGACAATGCAGCAGCATCTTCCAAGCCTACTGTTACTAGTTCACCCAAACCGGTAACTTCCAAACGTGCATTAGGCTGGGGGACATGCATGTTCTGCAAAAAGAAACATTCAACATACTGTTGTGCTAATTATCCAACCAGAGACACTCGTATGGAGCGGAGCGACTCCAGGAATTAGGGAGATGTGCAAGGTGTCTCAAGTCACACAGCATAGACTATTGTGATACCCAATTCAACACCTGCAACAGGTGTAGAAGAGGTAGGCACCATGCAGCACTGTGCAAATATACGAAATTAACGTATTCAAGACCCAAGGTGGAAGATAGCATTCCCACCACAGTACAGTACTGCAAGGTGCAACCAACGAAGAGTGTCCAATCGGCAAAGTCTAAAGGTAATACGACTTTGCCTACTGCCCAAATTACCATCCTGAATAAGAGGGCCAAGGTCCATACCCGTGGGTTGTTTGACCAAGGATCCCAGAGAACATATATCACTAAAAAGTTGGCAGATGAACTACAATTAAGGCCTGTAGCCCAGATGTCATTCAACATCTCAGGGTTTGTAACAGATGCAGGACCTCAAGTCTACCAGGTGGTACAACCATCAGTACGCTTAGGCAGGTACGTCTGTCGAGTACAAGCCATTGTGGTGGACAAAATACCAGTAGACCTACAAGTTCAAGGTCTGAGAGCAACAGCCAAATTCCTGAGAAATAGAGGAATAAAATTGGCAGATAATATTAAGTCTGATCACCTCACCGACTTCGGTCTCCTTGTAGGGACAGACTATTGTCATCGCTTCATCGGTAGCCCTACTAAATATCAGGGCATAACCATGTTAAACTCTGCAGGAGGTAAATTACTCTCAGGTCCAGTATCAAGCCTGAGGAGACCTATGCCTGCAGATAAACAATACCAGTAGAAATCTAAATTTGTCAGCTGATTATATTTCTCCAGTAGCATTATACTAAGGAGATTACAGCTGACTATAGTAACAGAGGTTGATGTTAGTATCATCATTTGAAGCTGAAGATGAGTTCATGAGGCTTCAGTGGCAAATCAGTGAACAGTAGCCTAAAACAGCTACAAGTCACTGCGACCAATGTCACTGAACCCACTGCAGTCTCAGAACCATACTTTACTTTAATGATGAGCTATTCAATCTTCTGAATCAATTAACTAAATTAAACCCCAATAAATCAGATGACTGATTTGATACATTTATTATTTAATCAAGATGTATTCCTTGGGCCTCAGTGTTTACATATCAGTGACTAGTTACCTGAACAAACTTCAAGTTATATCTAATGTCACTGATCTCACTGCAGTCCCTGAATCATACTTGACTGTAGTACTTGATCACATTCAGTCTTCTGGGTTAAATAATATGTAATTAGGCTTGAATATTAGCCTTTCAAGAGTTGACAGGGAAATGAAATCGCATTAGACTTCTAACCCCTGCAACTCTAGTATGGGACATCCGTCCTGTACGAACAGACGCACAAATGTGTGATTACTAACTACTAACATCAAATTAATCAAATAATTCGAAGGAGGAGTATCGGTGTTCGTCTGTTCTAAATAGGACTTCGACCCATGAGCAGCCCCTGGGGAATTATGTCGGAAAATCCGACACCATTTAATATATCATACAGACAGATAAGAGCTGTGTTGTATAAACAAGTTACCCATAGAAAACGTAACTTGTAGTGGAATTACCGTCTAAAGAAAACGGGATATCATCACCACATACTATTATAATTCACCACCTATTATAGTGGGAATTATTCTTAAATACATTAGTCTTTGGACTTTACCATCATAAAAACATCTCATATAAATTAACTTAATTATCAATATTAAAGTAGAGTAAATGTGACCCTTCTATCACTTTCTGAAATCTGGACAATGTAAGCCAGGCGTCAGGGAGGAAGGAGGGCAGCTGTTGTTGATACTAGACCAGAGGCTCACAGGAGCAAATCCGGCTCCTGTTAATTTTACTTGGACGAAGTGTTATGGAAACCAAAGGTGTACCATTATCACACGCTGTCGGCAAATTCAAGTTAAGTGTTCTTTCCGAAACCCATGTATCTTTCATTTATGGCCATTAATGTCATTATATAGGGTGACCGGTTAGAGCACGACATAGCCTCAAACTAAAGGTAATTAAGCCAGGTCTTTATTGTTCCATGTATAGTGTTTTCTCTGATATAACTTGTCATATATAGGAATCTGGCTTCACAGCTAGCGCCCTTTTGACAGGTCAAGACGAGGAAGCAAAGATGTTGTGCATCAGTTACCTGGGTGATGAAAGCTACCTCAAAGAGGATAATTTGGTGTCTACACCCTAGTTATACCTGGTGGACTAACCTGCTGTACTATAAGATAAGGAACCTTTTCAATGTATGTAGTTACTGTAGTTTGATTGGCTGCATATATATTCAATTAATATAAACCCCCCTAATGTGTAGAGGATCGATTTGTGAGATTAAGAGATTATTGCAGAAATACAGTCCACTTATCATTATACAAATTGCTATCGAAGTATATAAATTAACGTAAATATAAATTCATATAAATTAAATAAATATAAATCTCACAGGTCGGTTCCCACATAATGAAATGGGTAGCTTTATCATTTCATAAGAAAAAAATTAGAGGAAATTTAATAATTCAGGAAAACTTGGCTTATTAGGCAAATCGGGCCTTGCATAACAGGCCGAGTACGACGTTCTGGCTACTAGGTACAACATATATATATTATATACATATATATATATATATATTTATATATATATATATATATATATGTCGTACCTAATAGCCAGAACGCACTTCTCAGCCTACTATTCAAGGCCCGATTTGCCTAATAAGCCAAGTTTTCATGAATTAATGTTTTTTCGTCTACCTAACCTACCTAACCTAACCTAACCTAGCTTTTTTTGGCTACCTAACCTAACCTTACCTATAAATATAGGTTAGGTTAGGTTAGGTAGGGTTGGTTAGGTTCGGTCATATATCTACGTTAATTTTAACTCCAATAAAAAAAAACTGACCTCATACATAGAGAAAAGGGTTGCTTTATCATTTCATAAGAAAAAAATTAGAGAAAATATATTAATTCAGGAAAACTTGGCTTAATAGGCAAATCGGGCCTTGAATAGTAGGCTGAGAAGTGAGTTCTGGCTACTAGGTACGACATATATATATATATATATATAAATATATATATATATATATATATATATATATATATATATATATTTATATATATATATATATATATATATATGTATATAATATATATATGTTGTACCTAGTATATATATATACTAGGTACATATATATATATATATATATATATATATATATATATATATATATATATATATATATATATATATATATATATATATATATATGTATATATATATATATATATATATATATATATATATATATATGTATATATATATATATACATATATATATATATATATGTATATATATATATATATATATATATATATATATATGTACATATATATATATATATATATATATGTATATATATATATATATATATATATATATAGGGGTACCACCACTGGTTTAATTAAAGGGACCCACATCCTCGAAGAAGAAAATAAATAGTGTTCAGAGAAGACCTTGTGGATTCTCACTGAATACTTTAATCTTTTCCTCTCCTACCACCCCTATTATTTTTTTTTTTTTATTTGATTTTATTGCAATGTTACAGTTTACAGAAAACACACACTTATATAACAATATAACAATATACCAATCAGTGTTCGAAGACCTCGTCCAGTTCCTCGGGGGTCGGGTGCGTACCCAAGATACAACACGCATTTCCCCTCTGAACAGCGACACTGAGGCGCTGGAACATAAAACTGGCCGCTCTTGGGTCTCTAGTCTTCCCAATGAGTTCCTCGCCCAGCTCCTTCAGGAACTTAAGTGCACATTTACCCCAGGCGCCCAGAGTCTCAGAGCCTATTGGCACGAACCTGTAACAACGTTCTAGGTCCCTGTACTTGTTAGTTTTCTGGGTCTCCCTGAAGGTGGCCGCCCCGCCTCCCTCAGCTGCGCTGTAAGGTAGATAGGTATCAGCCAATGTGGATGCACACGTGTAGTCCCACACGACCTGTTTACCTTCTCTCCACGGCTGCAGGGTGACTCCATCTGGGCGTTTTTGGCTGTTGTCAGGCCTGCACAACTGAGGTTCCCTTTGTGCTGGGCACCCAGCTGAAGCCAAACTTCTCTTGATGATGTCATTGACTGCTTCATGTCTGGCAATCTTTCCCTGTGTCTTACGACAGATGAGACCATGGCTGCCGTATTGGTCTGCCCGTGCATGGCCGCAAATACACCGGTGCTCGGTGGAGATAGGGGCGGCAAGGCGCAGAGCAACACCAATACTTAGGGTCCGATGGTCCAGGCGGGTCCCCAAGGCGGAATTAGGGACTGCCAACAGGAAGTCCCCGGCATGGGGAGCTTGCACAGCTAGAAGACGCGCTTTGTCCTTCCTGGAAGCTGCCTCCAGCAATGATGTGGCGATGTTCTCCACTATGGGGCTATCCCATTTGGACTGTTTGCAGTCATTTGGAAAAGTCGGTCGAGGATGAGAGTTGACAAGAGTGTCCCACTGACCGGCTCCTTCCGCGAATTTGGGATCATGAATCCCAATGAAGTCTCTTAGGTGTTCCGGTAGTATTTCCTTAACTAATTCACCTGTTGCACTGGTCGAGGATAAGAATGCCGGCAATGCTAACTGGGTCGCCTTGCGAATACCTATCCCCCCGAGTCTAACTGGGAGCGTTGCTTGGTCCCATTGGTCATCTTGCAGGGAGAGGTTTAACACTTTCACGGTTATTGACCTTAGGAGTGTGTCATATTCTGTTAATTTTGGGCTGTCGAAGGAGGGAGCACACCTTAGGAAATAGGTCAGTCTGGGCAAAGCCAGGCACCTTGTGAGAAGGTACAGAGCATCGTGGGCGTCCAAAGCCCCTATTCTTCCCTCCATCCTCCTCAGGTCGTTCAGCTTTTCTTCGAGGACTACCTCAATGGCGCTCGAGCCCAGAGGTGCCCCTAGCAGCACACTGTCGGTGGGAGCGATCACTTGGGCTCCTGGCAATATGGTTCGCACTGCATCTATGGTTGGTTGGCTAGATGAGATGATTTCACACTTTAATGGGTTTAGGGTGAGTCCTAACTCCTCTCCCTTAGATTTCACCAGCTGTAGATCTTCTAGCAGGGACTCCTGTGTCCCTGCCAGGGTGCCATCGTCCAGGAACCAGATGTTGAGTTCGCTGGTCAACCTGCTTGTGACCTCTTTAACAGCCATGCAAAAAAGAAAAGGGGCAAGTGGGTCTCCCTGCTGGACACCTTCTGCAGAAACAACTTCATGTTCCCCAAACAGCAGCGTCGATTCCCTACTGTACCCTGCTGAGACGAAGGGGAGTAGAGAAGGAAAGCTTGTTCGAACTGCTTCCAGTACCACATCCCTTTTTACCTGGTTGAAGGCATTTTTAAAGTCTAATTTAATTAATGCCTTATTTTCTGGGAGGTGCTTTATATAGGCTCTTGCTGCATGAGCTGCTGCTTCACAGCCATGGGGGACACCAAAACCTAGTTGATGGGGTCGAAGCATCGTCGCATATATATATATATATATATATATATATATATATATATATATATATATATATATATATATTTATATATATATATATATATATATATATATATATATATATATATATATATATATATGTATATAATATATATATGTTGTACCTAGTAGCCAGAACGTCGTACTCGGCCTGTTATGCAAGGCCCGATTTGCCTAATAAGCCAAGTTTTCCTGAATTATTAAATTTCCTCTAATTTTTTTCTTATGAAATGATAAAGCTACCCATTTCATTATGTGGGAACCGACCTGTGAGATTTATATTTATTTAATTTATATGAATTTATATTTACGTTAATTTATATACTTCGATAGCAATTTGTATAATGATAAGTGGACTGTATTTCTGCAATAATCTCTTAATCTCACAAATCGATCCTCTACACATTAGGGGGGTTTATATTAATTGAATATATATGCAGCCAATCAAACTACAGTAACTTCATACATTGAAAAGGTTCCTTATCTTATAGTACAGCAGGTTAGTTCACCAGGTATAACTAGGGTGTAGACACCAAATTATCCTCTTTGAGGTAGCTTTCATCACCCAGGTAACTGATGCACAAAATCTTTGCTTCCTCATCTTGACCTGTCAAAAGGGCGCTAGCTGTAAAGCCAGATTCCTATATATGACAAGTTATATCAGAGAAAACACTATACATGGAACAATAAAGACCTGGCTTAATTACCTTTAGTTTGAGGCTATGTCGTGCTCTAACCGGTGCACCCTATATAATGACATTAATGGCCATAAATGAAAGATACATGGGTTTCGGAAAGAACACTTAACTTGAATTTGCCGACAGCGTGTGATAATGGTACACCTTTGGTTTCCATAACACTTCGTCCAAGTAAAATTAACAGGAGCCGTATTTGCTCCTGTGAGCCTCTGGTCTAGTATCAACAACAGCTGCCCTCCTTCCTCCCTGACGCCTGGCTTACATTGTCCAGATTTCAGAAAGTGATAGAAGGGTCACATTTACTCTACTTTAATATTGATAATTAAGTTAATTTATATGAGATGTTTTTATGATGGTAAAGTCCAAAGACTAATGTATTTAAGAATAATTCCCACTATAATAGGTGGTGAATTATAATAGTATGTGGTGATGATATTCCGTTTTCTTTGGTTGCGCTGGACTGCAACCTCATTGAATAAGCTGTCAAGTATTTTTAACTGTCAACACAAACTCACAACTTCACACGTCAATCATTGCAAATGTTGATAAACAGACACTGACTAACTTTACTACGAGATATAAATACAAGTGCCAAAATTTATTCCAAAGGCAACTCCAGCGTGGCCTAGTCGGATAGAACATGTTCTTAATCTGAATAGACCTGCGTTCGAGCCTGTCGGAATGGTTGCAAGTACAGGGCACAGATTTCTCTGTGTGTCCCCTCCTGTTGGAGCATCAGTTTCGATAGATTCTCTGGATAGCCGAAGATTGATTGACTGACCCCTCGGAATGTGGGGAAGGGTTGAAATCCGGGGGCCCACGGATGGATACCTGGATCCACTGACCTCAGGCAGGTCATTCGATTCACCTGGATTTCAGGTGGGGAGAAGGGAGGCAATTTGGGTCGACACAAATAGCTTCCTGGACCCAAAACCCCAAAGACACCCGGACAATCAAGACGCACACGGCCTCATAAGAAACATGCACTCAATACACAGGATCAAGACACATGCGGACTCAAGACACACACGGACTCAAGACACACACGGACTCAAGACACACACGGACTTAAGACACACACGGACTCAAGACACACACGGACTCAAGACACACACGGACTCATGACACACACGGACACACACGTTAATTTTTTCTGGAACACAACCCGACAAACCGTTTAAAAACCAGGTACCTACTCACTGCTTCGTGAAGAGAATCGTTCAGTTAAGGATTGGTCCCTAGTCAATCCGCTCTTCCCGGCTAGACAGGATATGAACCAAGGCGAAATCGCTTGAGAAGCGCGAGATGAGTGCCTTGCCACTGATCCACAGGGACTGCCCAAATATGAATGCCATCAGCAGCACTAGCAGTTGATGTTACCAGGCAGGTTACCCATCCAATTACTAACCAAATTGAAAGTTGCCTAACATGGCTAATGGAACGAGAAGCAGTGTCCTTTAAGTGGTAGTATGGCCGTTGTTATTGTATACAAGTGGTAACCAATAACTTGTCAGTGAGTGATGATAATGGTAACTGTGGCGGAGGATACTCACACATACCAGCCAATTCTCCATTAATGATAATACTTATAGCAACTATTTAGTCAAACAAGCAAACCAAAAGTGGACTATTGCACCAACATGGAAATGTTTGGATGCCATTGATCTCGCACAAATTGCTCATAAATGCCACACGCTGGTATTTAAAGAACCTAAACAATCCTCTTCAAAGAACGAATGACTACTCTTAGGCCTTGGATTATGCTCTCTTAGGTTTCATTGACAGTACTTATAACTTCTTTAAGTCGGGAGACAGGCAGTCTATATATATGCATGTTAGGCTTGTATAGTGGTCTCGAAAACCCCACCTCACAAGGTCAAACTAACCCTCATTCACCAGGATGCCAGTGGGTCACCAACTCCTGGATACCTATTTACTGCTAGGTGAATTGGTGTATTAGGTGATAGGAAACGCTACGAACAATTACAGCCCTGCCCGACCGCGATTCGAACCCTGGAATCCCATATTGTGAGTCGAGAAGGAACACATCATTCATGTTACATATTTATGTGTACTCACCTATTTGTGTCAGGAGGATCGAGCATTAATCTTAGAGTCTGCCTTTTAAGCCGTCGTTTTTTTATAGCAATAACTCCTGGCCTATTTCCTAACCTAACCAAGCCTAACCTATACCCTTCCCTAACCACAATCCTTGACCTACCACAATCTATAGCCAAACCTAATCTAACCTAACCTAATCTAAACCTAACCTAACCTACACTTAAACCTGACCTAACGTAAATAACCTAATCTAACCAAACCGAACCTAAACTAACCTAACCAAACCTAACCTAACTATTCTAACCAAACTTAACCTAACCTAACTAACCTAACTATCCTAACCTAAGTAGCCTAACCAAACGTAACCTATCTATCCTAACCTAACCTAACCAACACCCACCTCGCAAGATCAAACACCTAAACTGACCCTGACCTAACCCTCACCAGGATGCAATCCTACAAGAAGCTCACAACTCCTGGATACCTGTTTACTGCTCGGAGAAAAGAGGCATTAGGTGATAGGAAACGCCACCTTAATTTCATTCCTGCCTGTCCGGGTTTCGATCCAGGAATCCCCGATTGTTAGTCTAGAAGGAACACATACATGTTTCATATCTCTGTGTACTCACCTATTTCTACTTACAGGACCGAGCAACAGTTTTTGAACGTTGGCATTATAGCCGCCGGTTGTTTAAAGCAATGATTCCTGGTCTATTTCTCTGTCATATCAACTTTTAAAATTATGAATGGAGTTTGCATCTACAACTGTGGGTGTTTGTAAGTTTGTTCTCACCTAGATGTATTCACCTAGTTGTGTTTGCTAGGTTTGACCTTCAGATCTTTGGTCCCACCTCTCAACCATCTCAATTGCTCAAGTAGTTTTTCCAGAAGTTATGTAACTCATAACTCTCAGCTCTGTTGGAAACCAGGCTGGGGCTGCATATTCAATGATTTGTCTCCCATAGGTTGAAAAAAAGGTTACTTCTTCTTTATACAAGTTAGAAATGTACTTACTTTGAACTAGTAACAAGACTAGAACTAGACTAGAGTCTACTCGGCCTAGTCGGATAGGCCGTGTTCTTAATCTTGATGATCAGGCTGCGTTCGAGCTTGTCGAAATGATTGCAATTACAGGGCACAGATCCCTCTCCTGTAGCAGCATTACTTTCCATAGATTCTCTGGATTCTCTGGACCTTCTGGCAGTTCTCACGTTAACAAATTTAAAACAGTTTATTGACAAACAAGAAGCAACACATTCCTTTGATGTTTAAAATTTTATTAAAAATTTTAAATTTAAAAACAAATTTTTTATTAAAATTTTAATAAAATTTGATGTTTAAAATTTAAAATTTTTGAAAAATTTAATAAAAATGTTTTATCTCTGTGCGTGTGTCTTGATTCCAATGTGTCTTGATTCCGTACATTCCGTGCGTGTCTTGATTCCGTGTTATGTCTTGATCTATTTATCTATTTGATAAATATATTTATCTTGATTCCGATTATCTTGATTATCTTGATTAAATATATTTATCTTGATGTCTTGATTCCGTGCGTGTCTTGATTCCGTGTTATGTCGATTCCGTGTTATGTCGATTCCGTGTTATGTCTTGATTCCGTGTGAGTCTTGATTCCGTGTTATGTCTTGATTCCGTGTTATGTCTTGATTCCGTGTTATGTCTTGATTCCGTGTTATGTCTTGATTCCGTGTGAGTCTTGATTCCGTGTTATGTCTTGATTCCGTGTTATGTCTTGATTCCGTGTGAGTCTTGATTCCGTGTGAGTCTTGATTCCGTGTGAGTCTTGATTCCGTGTGAGTCTTGATTCCGTGTGAGTCTTGATTCTGTGTGAGTCTTGATTCCGTGTGAGTCTTGATTCCGTGTGAGTCTTGATTCCGTGTGAGTCTTGATTCCGTGTGTGTCTTGATTCCGTGTGAGTCTTGATTCCGTGTGAGTCTTGATTCCGTGTGTGTCTTGATTCCGTGTGTGTCTTGATTCCGTGTGTGTCTTGATTCCGTGTGAGTCTTGATTCCGTCATAGTCGTTGAGTGTCAGTGTCCGTGTCCGTGTCCCTGGGGTTTTGAGTCCAGGAGGCCATTTGTGTCCCCTCAAATTGCCTCCGTTATCTCCACCTTGGGATCGTGTCAGTGTCCATGTGTGTCTTGAGTCCGTGTGTGTCTTGAGTCCGTGTGTGTCTTGAGTCCGTGTGTGTCTTGAGTCCGTGTGTGTCTTGAGTCCGTGTGTGTCTTGATTCCGTGTGAGTCTTGATTCCGTGTGTCTTGAGTCCGTGTGTGTCTTGAGTCCGTGTGTGTCTTGAGTCCGTGTGTGTCTTGAGTCCGTGTGTGTCTTGAGACCGTGTGTGTGTTGAGTCCGTGTGTCTTGATTCCGTGTGAGTGTGTATTGATTCCGTATGTGTCCGTGTTAGAGTCTATGAGTGTCCGTGTCCGTGTCCGTGTCCCTGGGGTTTTGAGTCCAGGATGCAATTTGTGTCCCCTCAAATTGCCTCCCTTATCTCCACCTTGGGATCGTCCATGTGTGTCTTGAGTCCGTGTGTCTTGAGTCCGTGTGTGTCTTGAGTCCGTGTGTGTCTTGAGTCCGTGTGTGTCTTAAGTCCGTGTGTGTCTTGAGTCCGTGTGTGTCTTGAGTCCGTGTGTGTCTTATGTCAGTGTGTGTCTTGAGTCCGTGTGTGTCTTGAGTCCGTGTGTGTCTTGAGTCCGTGTGTGTCTTGAGTCCGTGTGTGTCTTGAGGCCGTGTGCGTCTTGATTGTCCGGGTGTCTTTGGGGTTTTGGGTCCAGGAAGCTATTTGTGTCGACCCAAATTGCCTCCCTTCTCCCCACCTGAAATCCAGGTGGATTGAAAGACCTGCCCGAGGTCAGTGGATCCAGGTATCCGTCCGTGGGCTCCCGGACTTCAACCCTTCCCCACATTCCAAGGGGTCAGTCAATCAATCTTCGGCTATCCAGAGAATCTATCGAAACTGATGCTCCTACAGGAGGGGACACACAGAGAAATCTGTGCCCTGTACTTGCAACCATTCCGACAGGCTCGAACGCAGGTCTATTCGGATTAAGAACATGTTCTATCCGACTAGGCCACGCTGGAGTTGCCTTTTGAATATAATTTGGCACTTGTATTTATATCTCGTAGTAAGGTTAGTCAGTGTCTATTTACCAACATTTGCAATGATTGACGTGTGAAGTTGTGAGTTTGTGTTGACAGTTAGAAATACATGACAGCTTATTCGATGAGGTTGCAGTCCAGTGACGCGGTTTCATGAACGAATATTGGAGAATTGAGGCAAACTGACGTGTGTGTGTGTGTGTTTGTGTGTGTGTGTGTGTGTGTGTGTGTGTGTGTGTGTGTGTGTGTTTAAAGGTATGTATTAAATAATATTTAGTGTTGTGTGTGTCTAAATGAGTTTGTGAATCAAGCAATCCAATACCTAATATGTGCTAATTTAGGCCTCGTTTTATATATATATATATATATATATATATATATATATATATATATATATATATATATATATATATATATATATATATATATATATATATATATATATATAATATTTTACTAGGGAATGAAAATCCGGTTTGTTTTATTCTATAGTTTTTTTTTTCAACAATAAATAGTACATAGGCGAACGAACGGTTTGCCTGGGTTATCTTGAGGGTTATCTTGAGATGATTTCGGGGCTTTAGTGCCCCCGCGGCCCGGTCCTCGACCAGGCCTCCACCCCCAGGAAGCAGCCCGTGACAGCTGACTAACACCCAGGTACCTATTTTACTGCTAGGTAACAGGAGCATAGGGTGAAAGAAACTCTGCCCATTGTTTCTCGCCGGCACCTGGGATCGAACCCGGGACCACAGGAACACAAGTCCAGCGTGCTGTCCGCTCGGCCGACCGGCTCCCTGGGTAAGTATAGCGTTGTGGCGGCCATTTTCTCTGGTGGGCAGTGGGCGGGGTGGGGGGGGGGGTTGGAGGGTGATCTTTGGTGAGGGTAGTTATGTTTGAGCCTCGGTTGGGGGGTAGGATGTTGGTAGGGGGGGCCGAGGGAGCAGCAGAGGGGGGAATGAGGGGGGGGGGACTGAATGGCATGGGGTTGCCAGTTTAGTGATTATGATAATAATTTTTGGAGATAGGTTATATATGGAAAGGTGTTCAGGAAGGAATCAGAAAAGTGTTTCGAACTGATGTAAGTATATGAGTTATAGTGATTCATGTTAGAAGGAAAATACGTACTTAAAAAGGTGTAGAGATTTGTAGTTGACTTTATTTGCTTAATAATGTTTTAATTAACGGTAAAGGACCATTGGGGATAGATATTCAACATCATATTGAGTGGACAAGTTTTAGTAGGCAGGCAGGCAGGCAGAGAGAGAGAATGGACTAATAAATAGGTATACATTTTTTTTCTCGAATGGTATACTTTAATAATCATAGGTACATATTTCAAAGTGCGACATTCTTGCCCGCGCGCGCACGCGCACACACAAAAACACACACACACACTCACTGAAAGGAAACTTTCAGAACGTTATATACCAAATATGTCAGACCAATCCTAGAGTATGCAGCTCCAGCATCGGGTCCATATGTAGTCAAGCATAAGACTAAACTGGAAAAGATTCAAAGGTTTGCCACCACACTAGTACCCGAGGTAAAAGGTATGAGCTACGAGGAGCGACTACGGGAATCAAGCCTCACTTCGTTGGAAGACAGAAGAGTTAGGGGGCACATGATCACCACATTAAAGATTCTCAAGGGAATTGATAGGGTAGATAAAGACAGGCTATTTAACATAAGGGCACACGCACTAGGGGACACAGGTGGAAACTGAGTGCCCAAATGAGCCACAGAGTTATTAGAAATAACTTTTTTTAGTGTCAGAGTGGTTGACAAATGGAATGCATTAGGAAGTGATGTGGTGGAGGCTGACTCCATGCACAATTTCAAGTGTAGATATGATAGAGCCCAATAGGCTCCAACCTGTACACCTGTTGATTGACGGTTGTGAGGCGGGACCAAAGAGCCAGATCTCAACCCCCGCAATCACAATAAGGTGAGTACAATTAGGTGAGTACACACAAACTCATTGTTATTTTTTTCTGGAACACAACCCGACAAACCGTTTAACAACCAGGTACCTACTCACTGCTTCGTGAAGAGAATCGTTCAGTTAAGGATTGGTGCCTAGTCAATCCGCTCTTCCCGGCTAGACAGGATATGAACCAAGGCGAAATCGCTTGAGAAGCGCGAGATGAGTGCCTTGCCACTGATCCACAGGGACTGTCCAAATATGAATGCCATCAGCAGCACTAGCAGTTGGTGTTACCAGGCAGGTTACCCATCCAATTACTAACCAAATTGAAAGTTGCTTAACTTGGCTAATGGAACGAGAAGCAGTGTCCTTTAAGTGGTAGTATGGCCGTTGTTATTGTATACAAGTGGTAACCAATAACTTGTCAGTGAGTGATGATAATGGTAACTGTGGCGGAGGATACTCACACATACCAGCCAATTCTCCATTAATGATAATACTTATAGCAACTATTTAGTCAAACAAACAAACCAAAAGTGGACTTTTGCACCAACATGGAAATGTTTGGATGCCATTGATCTCGCACAAATTGCTCATAAATGCCACACGCTGGTATTTAAAGAACCTAAACAATCCTCTTCAAAGAACGAATGACTACTCTTAGGCCTTGGATTATGCTCTCTTAGGCTTCATTGACAGTACATATAACTTCTTTAAGTCGGGAGACAGGCAGTCTATATATATGCATGTTAGGCTTGTATAGTGGTCTCGAAAACGCCACCTCACAAGGTCAAACTAACCCTCATTCACCAGGATGCCAGTGGGTCACCAACTCCTGGATACCTATTTACTGCTAGGTGAATTGGTGCATTAGGTGATAGGAAACGCTACGAACAATTACAGCCCTGCCCGACCGCGATTCGAACCCTGGAATCCCATATTGTGAGTCGAGAAGGAACACATCATTCATGTTATATATTTATGTGTACTCACCTATTTTTGTCAGGAGGATCGAGCATTAATCTTAGAGTCTGCCTTTTAAGCCGTCGTTTTTTTATAGCAATAACTCCTGGCCTATTTCCTAACCTAACCAAGCCTAACCTATACCCTTCCCTAACCACAATCCTTGACCTACCACAATCTATAGCCAAACCTAATCTAACCTAACCTAATCTAAACCTAACCTAACCTACACTTAAACCTAACCTAACCTAAATAACCTAATCTAACTAAACCAAACCTAAACTAACCTAACCAAACTATTCTAACCTAACTTAACCTAACCTAACTATCCTAACCTAACTAGCCTAACCAAACTTAACCTATCTATCCTAACCTAACCTAACCAACACCCACCTCGCAAGATCAAACACCTAAACTGACCCTGACCTAACCCTCACCAGGATGCAATCCTACAAGAAGCTCACAACTCCTGGATCCCTGTTACTGCTCGGAGAAAAGAGGCATTAGGTGATAGGAAACGCCACCTTAATTTCATTCCTGCCTGTCCGGGTTTCGATCCAGGAATCCCCGATTGTTAGTCTAGAAGGAACACATACATGTTTCATATCTCTGTGTACTCACCTATTTCTACTTACAGGACCGAGCAACAGTTTTTGAACGTTGGCATTATAGCCGCCGGTTGTTTAAAGCAATGATTCCTGGTCTATTTCTCTGTCATATCAACTTTTAAAATTATGAATGGAGTTTGCATCTACAACTGTGGGTGTTTGTAAGTTTGTTCTCACCTAGTTGTATTCACCTAGTTGTGTTTGCTAGGTTTGACCTTCAGATCTTTGGTCCCACCTCTCAACCATCTCAATTGCTCAAGTAGTTTTTCCAGAAGTTATGTAACTCATAACTCTCAGCTCTGTTGGAAACCAGGCTGGGGCTGCATATTCAATGATTTGTCTCCCATAGGTTGAAAAAAAGGTTACTTCTTCTTTATACAAGTTAGAAATGTACTTACTTTGAACTAGTAACAAGACTAGAGTCTACTCGGCCTAGTCGGATAGGCCGTGTTCTTAATCTTGATGATCAGGCTGCGTTCGAGCTTGTCGAAACGATTGCAATTACAGGGCACAGATCCCTCTCCTGTAGCAGCATTACTTTCCATAGATTCTCTGGATTCTCTGGACCTTCTGGCAGTTCTCACGTTAACAAATTTAAAACAGTTTATTGACAAACAAGAAGCAACACATTCCTTTGATGTTTAAAATTTTATTAAAAATTTTAAATTTAAAAACAAATTTTTTATTAAAATTTTAATAAAATTTGATGTTTAAAATTTAAAATTTTTAAAAAATTTAATAAAAATGTTTTATCTCTGTGCGTGTGTCTTGATTCCAATGTGTCTTGATTCCGTACATTCCGTGCGTGTCTTGATTCCGTGTTATGTCTTGATCTATTTATCTATTTGATAAATATATTTATCTTGATTCCGATTATCTTGATTATCTTGATTATCTTGATTAAATATATTTATCTTGATGTCTTGATTCCGTGCGTGTCTTGATTCCGTGTTATGTCGATTCCGTGTTATGTCGATTCCGTGTTATGTCTTGATTCCGTGTGAGTCTTGATTCCGTGTTATGTCTTGATTCCGTGTTATGTCTTGATTCCGTGTTATGTCTTGATTCCGTGTTATGTCTTGATTCCGTGTGAGTCTTGATTCCGTGTTATGTCTTGATTCCGTGTTATGTCTTGATTCCGTGTGAGTCTTGATTCCGTGTGAGTCTTGATTCCGTGTGAGTCTTGATTCCGTGTGAGTCTTGATTCCGTGTGAGTCTTGATTCCGTGTGAGTCTTGATTCCGTGTGAGTCTTGATTCCGTGTGAGTCTTGATTCCGTGTGAGTCTTGATTCCGTGTGTGTCTTGATTCCGTGTGAGTCTTGATTCCGTGTGAGTCTTGATTCCGTGTGTGTCTTCATTCCGTGTGTGTCTTGATTCCGTGTGTGTCTTGATTCCGTGTGAGTCTTGATTCCGTCATAGTCTATGAGTGTCAGTGTCCGTGTCCGTGTCCCTGGGGTTTTGAGTCCAGGAGGCCATTTGTGTCCCCTCAAATTGCCTCCGTTATCTCCACCTTGGGATCGTGTCAGTGTCCATGTGTGTCTTGAGTCCGTGTGTGTCTTGAATCCGTGTGTGTCTTGAGTCCGTGTGTGTCTTGAGTCCGTGTGTGTCTTGAGTCCGTGTGTGTCTTGATTCCGTGTGAGTCTTGATTCCGTGTGTCTTGAGTCCGTGTGTGTCTTGAGTCCGTGTGTGTCTTGAGTCCGTGTGTGTCTTGAGTCCGTGTGTGTCTTGAGACCGTGTGTGTGTTGAGTCCGTGTGTCTTGATTCCGTGTGAGTGTGTATTGATTCCGTATGTGTCCGTGTTAGAGTCTATGAGTGTCCGTGTCCGTGTCCGTGTCCCTGGGGTTTTGAGTCCAGGATGCAATTTGTGTCCCCTCAAATTGCCTCCCTTATCTCCACCTTGGGATCGTCCATGTGTGTCTTGAGTCCGTGTGTGTCTTGAGTCCGTGTGTGTCTTGAGTCCGTGTGTGTCTTGAGTCCGTGTGTGTCTTAAGTCCGTGTGTGTGTCTTGAGTCCGTGTGTGTCTTGAGTCCGTGTGTGTCTTATGTCCGTGTGTGTCTTGAGTCCGTGTGTGTCTTGAGTCCGTGTGTGTCTTGAGTCCGTGTGTGTCTTGAGTCCGTGTGTGTCTTGAGGCCGTGTGCGTCTTGATTGTCCGGGTGTCTTTGGGGTTTTGGGTCCAGGAAGCTATTTGTGTCGACCCAAATTGCCTCCCTTCTCCCCACCTGAAATCCAGGTGGATTGAAAGACCTGCCCGAGGTCAGTGGATCCAGGTATCCGTCCGTGGGCCCCCGGACTTCAACCCTTCCCCACATTCCAAGGGGTCAGTCAATCAATCTTCGGCTATCCAGAGAATCTATCGAAACTGATGCTCCTACAGGAGGGGACACACAGAGAAATCTGTGCCCTGTACTTGCAACCATTCCGACAGGCTCGAACGCAGGTCTATTCGGATTAAGAACATGTTCTATCCGACTAGGCCACGCTGGAATTGCCTTTTGAATAAAATTTGGCACTTGTATTTATATCTCGTAGTAAGGTTAGTCAGTGTCTATTTACCAACATTTGCAATGATTGACGTGTGAAGTTGTGAGTTTGTGTTGACAGTTAGAAATACATGACAGCTTATTCGATGAGGTTGCAGTCCAGTGACGCGGTTTCATGAACGAATATTGGAGAATTTAGGCAAACTGACGTGTGTGTGTGTGTGTGTGTGTGTGTGTGTGTGTGTGTGTGTGTGTGTGTGTTTAATGGTATGTATTAAATAATATTTAGTGTGGTGTGTGTCTAAATGAGTTTGTGAATCAAACAATCCAATACCTAATATGTGCTAATTTAGGCCTCGTTTTATATATATATATATATATATATATATATATATATATATATATATATATATATATATATATATATATATATATATAATATTTTACTAGGGAATGAAAATCCGGTTTGTTTTATTCTATAGTTTTTTTTTTCAACAATAAATAGTACATAGGCGAACGAACGGTTTGGCTGGGTAAATATAGCGTTGTGGCGGCCATTTTCTCTGGTGGGCAGTGGGCGGGGTGGGGGGGGGGGGGGTTGGAGGGTGGTCTTTGGTGAGGGTAGTTATGTTTGAGCCTCGGTTGGGGGGTAGGATGTTGGTAGGGGGGGCCGAGGGAGCAGCAGAGGGGGGAATGAGGGGTGGGGGGACTGAATGGCATGGGGTTGCCAGTTTAGTGATTATGATAATAATTTTTGGAGATAGGTTATATATGGAAAGGTGTTCAGGAAGGAATAAGAAAAGTGTTTCGAACTGATGTAAGTATATGAGTTATAGTGATTCATGTTAGAAGGAAAATACGTACTTAAAAAGGTGTAGAGATTTGTAGTTGACTTTATTTGCTTAATAATGTTTTAATTAACGGTAAAGGACCATTGGGGATAGATATTCAACATCATATTGAGTGGACAAGTTTTAGTAGGCAGGCAGGCAGAGAGAGAGAATGGACTAATAAATAGGTATACATTTTTTTTCTCGAATGGTATACTTTAATAATCATAGGTACATATTTCAAAGTGCGACATTCTTGCCCGCGCGCGCACGCGCACACACAAAAACACACACACACACTCACTGAAAGGAAACTTTCAGAACGTTATATACCAAATATGTCAGACCAATCCTAGAGTATGCAGCTCCAGCATCGGGTCCATATGTAGTCAAGCATAAGACTAAACTGGAAAAGATTCAAAGGTTTGCCACCACACTAGTACCCGAGGTAAAAGGTATGAGCTACGAGGAGCGACTACGGGAATCAAGCCTCACTTCGTTGGAAGACAGAAGAGTTAGGGGGCACATGATCACCACATTAAAGATTCTCAAGGGAATTGATAGGGTAGATAAAGACAGGCTATTTAACATAAGGGCACACGCACTAGGGGACACAGGTGGAAACTGAGTGCCCAAATGAGCCACAGAGTTATTAGAAATAACTTTTTTTAGTGTCAGAGTGGTTGACAAATGGAATGCATTAGGAAGTGATGTGGTGGAGGCTGACTCCATGCACAATTTCAAGTGTAGATATGATAGAGCCCAATAGGCTCCAACCTGTACACCTGTTGATTGACGGTTGTGAGGCGGGACCAAAGAGCCAGATCTCAACCCCCGCAATCACAATAAGGTGAGTACAATTAGGTGAGTACACACAAACTCATTGTTATTTTTTTCTGGAACACAACCCGACAAACCGTTTAACAACCAGGTATCTACTCACTGCTTCGTGAAGAGAATCGTTCAGTTAAGGATTGGTGCCTAGTCAATCCGCTCTTCCCGGCTAGACAGGATATGAACCAAGGCGAAATCGCTTGAGAAGCGCGAGATGAGTGCCTTGCCACTGATCCACAGGGACTGTCCAAATATGAATGCCATCAGCAGCACTAGCAGTTGGTGTTACCAGGCAGGTTACCCATCCAATTACTAACCAAATTGAAAGTTGCTTAACTTGGCTAATGGAACGAGAAGCAGTGTCCTTTAAGTGGTAGTATGGCCGTTGTTATTGTATACAAGTGGTAACCAATAACTTGTCAGTGAGTGATGATAATGGTAACTGTGGCGGAGGATACTCACACATACCAGCCAATTCTCCATTAATGATAATACTTATAGCAACTATTTAGTCAAACAAACAAACCAAAAGTGGACTTTTGCACCAACATGGAAATGTTTGGATGCCATTGATCTCGCACAAATTGCTCATAAATGCCACACGCTGGTATTTAAAGAACCTAAACAATCCTCTTCAAAGAACGAATGACTACTCTTAGGCCTTGGATTATGCTCTCTTAGGCTTCATTGACAGTACATATAACTTCTTTAAGTCGGGAGACAGGCAGTCTATATATATGCATGTTAGGCTTGTATAGTGGTCTCGAAAACGCCACCTCACAAGGTCAAACTAACCCTCATTCACCAGGATGCCAGTGGGTCACCAACTCCTGGATACCTATTTACTGCTAGGTGAATTGGTGCATTAGGTGATAGGAAACGCTACGAACAATTACAGCCCTGCCCGACCGCGATTCGAACCCTGGAATCCCATATTGTGAGTCGAGAAGGAACACATCATTCATGTTATATATTTATGTGTACTCACCTATTTTTGTCAGGAGGATCGAGCATTAATCTTAGAGTCTGCCTTTTAAGCCGTCGTTTTTTTATAGCAATAACTCCTGGCCTATTTCCTAACCTAACCAAGCCTAACCTATACCCTTCCCTAACCACAATCCTTGACCTACCACAATCTATAGCCAAACCTAATCTAACCTAACCTAATCTAAACCTAACCTAACCTACACTTAAACCTAACCTAACCTAAATAACCTAATCTAACTAAACCAAACCTAAACTAACCTAACCAAACTATTCTAACCTAACTTAACCTAACCTAACTATCCTAACCTAACTAGCCTAACCAAACTTAACCTATCTATCCTAACCTAACCTAACCAACACCCACCTCGCAAGATCAAACACCTAAACTGACCCTGACCTAACCCTCACCAGGATGCAATCCTACAAGAAGCTCACAACTCCTGGATCCCTGTTACTGCTCGGAGAAAAGAGGCATTAGGTGATAGGAAACGCCACCTTAATTTCATTCCTGCCTGTCCGGGTTTCGATCCAGGAATCCCCGATTGTTAGTCTAGAAGGAACACATACATGTTTCATATCTCTGTGTACTCACCTATTTCTACTTACAGGACCGAGCAACAGTTTTTGAACGTTGGCATTATAGCCGCCGGTTGTTTAAAGCAATGATTCCTGGTCTATTTCTCTGTCATATCAACTTTTAAAATTATGAATGGAGTTTGCATCTACAACTGTGGGTGTTTGTAAGTTTGTTCTCACCTAGTTGTATTCACCTAGTTGTGTTTGCTAGGTTTGACCTTCAGATCTTTGGTCCCACCTCTCAACCATCTCAATTGCTCAAGTAGTTTTTCCAGAAGTTATGTAACTCATAACTCTCAGCTCTGTTGGAAACCAGGCTGGGGCTGCATATTCAATGATTTGTCTCCCATAGGTTGAAAAAAAGGTTACTTCTTCTTTATACAAGTTAGAAATGTACTTACTTTGAACTAGTAACAAGACTAGAGTCTACTCGGCCTAGTCGGATAGGCCGTGTTCTTAATCTTGATGATCAGGCTGCGTTCGAGCTTGTCGAAACGATTGCAATTACAGGGCACAGATCCCTCTCCTGTAGCAGCATTACTTTCCATAGATTCTCTGGATTCTCTGGACCTTCTGGCAGTTCTCACGTTAACAAATTTAATACAGTTTATTGACAAACAAGAAGCAACACATTCCTTTGATGTTTAAAATTTTATTAAAAATTTTAAATTTAAAAACAAATTTTTTATTAAAATTTTAATAAAATTTGATGTTTAAAATTTAAAATTTTTAAAAAATTTAATAAAAATGTTTTATCTCTGTGCGTGTGTCTTGATTCCAATGTGTCTTGATTCCGTACATTCCGTGCGTGTCTTGATTCCGTGTTATGTCTTGATCTATTTATCTATTTGATAAATATATTTATCTTGATTCCGATTATCTTGATTATCTTGATTATCTTGATTAAATATATTTATCTTGATGTCTTGATTCCGTGCGTGTCTTGATTCCGTGTTATGTCGATTCCGTGTTATGTCGATTCCGTGTTATGTCTTGATTCCGTGTGAGTCTTGATTCCGTGTTATGTCTTGATTCCGTGTTATGTCTTGATTCCGTGTTATGTCTTGATTCCGTGTTATGTCTTGATTCCGTGTGAGTCTTGATTCCGTGTTATGTCTTGATTCCGTGTTATGTCTTGATTCCGTGTGAGTCTTGATTCCGTGTGAGTCTTGATTCCGTGTGAGTCTTGATTCCGTGTGAGTCTTGATTCCGTGTGAGTCTTGATTCCGTGTGAGTCTTGATTCCGTGTGAGTCTTGATTCCGTGTGAGTCTTGATTCCGTGTGAGTCTTGATTCCGTGTGTGTCTTGATTCCGTGTGAGTCTTGATTCCGTGTGAGTCTTGATTCCGTGTGTGTCTTCATTCCGTGTGTGTCTTGATTCCGTGTGTGTCTTGATTCCGTGTGAGTCTTGATTCCGTCATAGTCTATGAGTGTCAGTGTCCGTGTCCGTGTCCCTGGGGTTTTGAGTCCAGGAGGCCATTTGTGTCCCCTCAAATTGCCTCCGTTATCTCCACCTTGGGATCGTGTCAGTGTCCATGTGTGTCTTGAGTCCGTGTGTGTCTTGAATCCGTGTGTGTCTTGAGTCCGTGTGTGTCTTGAGTCCGTGTGTGTCTTGAGTCCGTGTGTGTCTTGATTCCGTGTGAGTCTTGATTCCGTGTGTCTTGAGTCCGTGTGTGTCTTGAGTCCGTGTGTGTCTTGAGTCCGTGTGTGTCTTGAGTCCGTGTGTGTCTTGAGACCGTGTGTGTGTTGAGTCCGTGTGTCTTGATTCCGTGTGAGTGTGTATTGATTCCGTATGTGTCCGTGTTAGAGTCTATGAGTGTCCGTGTCCGTGTCCGTGTCCCTGGGGTTTTGAGTCCAGGATGCAATTTGTGTCCCCTCAAATTGCCTCCCTTATCTCCACCTTGGGATCGTCCATGTGTGTCTTGAGTCCGTGTGTGTCTTGAGTCCGTGTGTGTCTTGAGTCCGTGTGTGTCTTGAGTCCGTGTGTGTCTTAAGTCCGTGTGTGTGTCTTGAGTCCGTGTGTGTCTTGAGTCCGTGTGTGTCTTATGTCCGTGTGTGTCTTGAGTCCGTGTGTGTCTTGAGTCCGTGTGTGTCTTGAGTCCGTGTGTGTCTTGAGTCCGTGTGTGTCTTGAGGCCGTGTGCGTCTTGATTGTCCGGGTGTCTTTGGGGTTTTGGGTCCAGGAAGCTATTTGTGTCGACCCAAATTGCCTCCCTTCTCCCCACCTGAAATCCAGGTGGATTGAAAGACCTGCCCGAGGTCAGTGGATCCAGGTATCCGTCCGTGGGCTCCCGGACTTCAACCCTTCCCCACATTCCAAGGGGTCAGTCAATCAATCTTCGGCTATCCAGAGAATCTATCGAAACTGATGCTCCTACAGGAGGGGACACACAGAGAAATCTGTGCCCTGTACTTGCAACCATTCCGACAGGCTCGAACGCAGGTCTATTCGGATTAAGAACATGTTCTATCCGACTAGGCCACGCTGGAGTTGCCTTTTGAATATAATTTGGCACTTGTATTTATATCTCGTAGTAAGGTTAGTCAGTGTCTATTTACCAACATTTGCAATGATTGACGTGTGAAGTTGTGAGTTTGTGTTGACAGTTAGAAATACATGACAGCTTATTCGATGAGGTTGCAGTCCAGTGACGCGGTTTCATGAACGAATATTGGAGAATTGAGGCAAACTGACGTGTGTGTGTGTGTGTTTGTGTGTGTGTGTGTGTGTGTGTGTGTGTGTGTGTGTGTGTGTTTAAAGGTATGTATTAAATAATATTTAGTGTTGTGTGTGTCTAAATGAGTTTGTGAATCAAGCAATCCAATACCTAATATGTGCTAATTTAGGCCTCGTTTTATATATATATATATATATATATATATATATATATATATATATATATATATATATATATATATATATATATATATATATATATATATATATAATATTTTACTAGGGAATGAAAATCCGGTTTGTTTTATTCTATAGTTTTTTTTTTCAACAATAAATAGTACATAGGCGAACGAACGGTTTGCCTGGGTTATCTTGAGGGTTATCTTGAGATGATTTCGGGGCTTTAGTGCCCCCGCGGCCCGGTCCTCGACCAGGCCTCCACCCCCAGGAAGCAGCCCGTGACAGCTGACTAACACCCAGGTACCTATTTTACTGCTAGGTAACAGGAGCATAGGGTGAAAGAAACTCTGCCCATTGTTTCTCGCCGGCACCTGGGATCGAACCCGGGACCACAGGAACACAAGTCCAGCGTGCTGTCCGCTCGGCCGACCGGCTCCCTGGGTAAGTATAGCGTTGTGGCGGCCATTTTCTCTGGTGGGCAGTGGGCGGGGTGGGGGGGGGGGTTGGAGGGTGATCTTTGGTGAGGGTAGTTATGTTTGAGCCTCGGTTGGGGGGTAGGATGTTGGTAGGGGGGGCCGAGGGAGCAGCAGAGGGGGGAATGAGGGGGGGGGGACTGAATGGCATGGGGTTGCCAGTTTAGTGATTATGATAATAATTTTTGGAGATAGGTTATATATGGAAAGGTGTTCAGGAAGGAATAAGAAAAGTGTTTCGAACTGATGTAAGTATATGAGTTATAGTGATTCATGTTAGAAGGAAAATACGTACTTAAAAAGGTGTAGAGATTTGTAGTTGACTTTATTTGCTTAATAATGTTTTAATTAACGGTAAAGGACCATTGGGGATAGATATTCAACATCATATTGAGTGGACAAGTTTTAGTAGGCAGGCAGGCAGGCAGAGAGAGAGAATGGACTAATAAATAGGTATACATTTTTTTTCTCGAATGGTATACTTTAATAATCATAGGTACATATTTCAAAGTGCGACATTCTTGCCCGCGCGCGCACGCGCACACACAAAAACACACACACACACTCACTGAAAGGAAACTTTCAGAACGTTATATACCAAATATGTCAGACCAATCCTAGAGTATGCAGCTCCAGCATCGGGTCCATATGTAGTCAAGCATAAGACTAAACTGGAAAAGATTCAAAGGTTTGCCACCACACTAGTACCCGAGGTAAAAGGTATGAGCTACGAGGAGCGACTACGGGAATCAAGCCTCACTTCGTTGGAAGACAGAAGAGTTAGGGGGCACATGATCACCACATTAAAGATTCTCAAGGGAATTGATAGGGTAGATAAAGACAGGCTATTTAACATAAGGGCACACGCACTAGGGGACACAGGTGGAAACTGAGTGCCCAAATGAGCCACAGAGTTATTAGAAATAACTTTTTTTAGTGTCAGAGTGGTTGACAAATGGAATGCATTAGGAAGTGATGTGGTGGAGGCTGACTCCATGCACAATTTCAAGTGTAGATATGATAGAGCCCAATAGGCTCCAACCTGTACACCTGTTGATTGACGGTTGTGAGGCGGGACCAAAGAGCCAGATCTCAACCCCCGCAATCACAATAAGGTGAGTACAATTAGGTGAGTACACACAAACTCATTGTTATTTTTTTCTGGAACACAACCCGACAAACCGTTTAACAACCAGGTATCTACTCACTGCTTCGTGAAGAGAATCGTTCAGTTAAGGATTGGTGCCTAGTCAATCCGCTCTTCCCGGCTAGACAGGATATGAACCAAGGCGAAATCGCTTGAGAAGCGCGAGATGAGTGCCTTGCCACTGATCCACAGGGACTGTCCAAATATGAATGCCATCAGCAGCACTAGCAGTTGGTGTTACCAGGCAGGTTACCCATCCAATTACTAACCAAATTGAAAGTTGCTTAACTTGGCTAATGGAACGAGAAGCAGTGTCCTTTAAGTGGTAGTATGGCCGTTGTTATTGTATACAAGTGGTAACCAATAACTTGTCAGTGAGTGATGATAATGGTAACTGTGGCGGAGGATACTCACACATACCAGCCAATTCTCCATTAATGATAATACTTATAGCAACTATTTAGTCAAACAAACAAACCAAAAGTGGACTTTTGCACCAACATGGAAATGTTTGGATGCCATTGATCTCGCACAAATTGCTCATAAATGCCACACGCTGGTATTTAAAGAACCTAAACAATCCTCTTCAAAGAACGAATGACTACTCTTAGGCCTTGGATTATGCTCTCTTAGGCTTCATTGACAGTACATATAACTTCTTTAAGTCGGGAGACAGGCAGTCTATATATATGCATGTTAGGCTTGTATAGTGGTCTCGAAAACGCCACCTCACAAGGTCAAACTAACCCTCATTCACCAGGATGCCAGTGGGTCACCAACTCCTGGATACCTATTTACTGCTAGGTGAATTGGTGCATTAGGTGATAGGAAACGCTACGAACAATTACAGCCCTGCCCGACCGCGATTCGAACCCTGGAATCCCATATTGTGAGTCGAGAAGGAACACATCATTCATGTTATATATTTATGTGTACTCACCTATTTTTGTCAGGAGGATCGAGCATTAATCTTAGAGTCTGCCTTTTAAGCCGTCGTTTTTTTATAGCAATAACTCCTGGCCTATTTCCTAACCTAACCAAGCCTAACCTATACCCTTCCCTAACCACAATCCTTGACCTACCACAATCTATAGCCAAACCTAATCTAACCTAACCTAATCTAAACCTAACCTAACCTACACTTAAACCTAACCTAACCTAAATAACCTAATCTAACTAAACCAAACCTAAACTAACCTAACCAAACTATTCTAACCTAACTTAACCTAACCTAACTATCCTAACCTAACTAGCCTAACCAAACTTAACCTATCTATCCTAACCTAACCTAACCAACACCCACCTCGCAAGATCAAACACCTAAACTGACCCTGACCTAACCCTCACCAGGATGCAATCCTACAAGAAGCTCACAACTCCTGGATCCCTGTTACTGCTCGGAGAAAAGAGGCATTAGGTGATAGGAAACGCCACCTTAATTTCATTCCTGCCTGTCCGGGTTTCGATCCAGGAATCCCCGATTGTTAGTCTAGAAGGAACACATACATGTTTCATATCTCTGTGTACTCACCTATTTCTACTTACAGGACCGAGCAACAGTTTTTGAACGTTGGCATTATAGCCGCCGGTTGTTTAAAGCAATGATTCCTGGTCTATTTCTCTGTCATATCAACTTTTAAAATTATGAATGGAGTTTGCATCTACAACTGTGGGTGTTTGTAAGTTTGTTCTCACCTAGTTGTATTCACCTAGTTGTGTTTGCTAGGTTTGACCTTCAGATCTTTGGTCCCACCTCTCAACCATCTCAATTGCTCAAGTAGTTTTTCCAGAAGTTATGTAACTCATAACTCTCAGCTCTGTTGGAAACCAGGCTGGGGCTGCATATTCAATGATTTGTCTCCCATAGGTTGAAAAAAAGGTTACTTCTTCTTTATACAAGTTAGAAATGTACTTACTTTGAACTAGTAACAAGACTAGAGTCTACTCGGCCTAGTCGGATAGGCCGTGTTCTTAATCTTGATGATCAGGCTGCGTTCGAGCTTGTCGAAACGATTGCAATTACAGGGCACAGATCCCTCTCCTGTAGCAGCATTACTTTCCATAGATTCTCTGGATTCTCTGGACCTTCTGGCAGTTCTCACGTTAACAAATTTAATACAGTTTATTGACAAACAAGAAGCAACACATTCCTTTGATGTTTAAAATTTTATTAAAAATTTTAAATTTAAAAACAAATTTTTTATTAAAATTTTAATAAAATTTGATGTTTAAAATTTAAAATTTTTAAAAAATTTAATAAAAATGTTTTATCTCTGTGCGTGTGTCTTGATTCCAATGTGTCTTGATTCCGTACATTCCGTGCGTGTCTTGATTCCGTGTTATGTCTTGATCTATTTATCTATTTGATAAATATATTTATCTTGATTCCGATTATCTTGATTATCTTGATTATCTTGATTAAATATATTTATCTTGATGTCTTGATTCCGTGCGTGTCTTGATTCCGTGTTATGTCGATTCCGTGTTATGTCGATTCCGTGTTATGTCTTGATTCCGTGTGAGTCTTGATTCCGTGTTATGTCTTGATTCCGTGTTATGTCTTGATTCCGTGTTATGTCTTGATTCCGTGTTATGTCTTGATTCCGTGTGAGTCTTGATTCCGTGTTATGTCTTGATTCCGTGTTATGTCTTGATTCCGTGTGAGTCTTGATTCCGTGTGAGTCTTGATTCCGTGTGAGTCTTGATTCCGTGTGAGTCTTGATTCCGTGTGAGTCTTGATTCCGTGTGAGTCTTGATTCCGTGTGAGTCTTGATTCCGTGTGAGTCTTGATTCCGTGTGAGTCTTGATTCCGTGTGTGTCTTGATTCCGTGTGAGTCTTGATTCCGTGTGAGTCTTGATTCCGTGTGTGTCTTCATTCCGTGTGTGTCTTGATTCCGTGTGTGTCTTGATTCCGTGTGAGTCTTGATTCCGTCATAGTCTATGAGTGTCAGTGTCCGTGTCCGTGTCCCTGGGGTTTTGAGTCCAGGAGGCCATTTGTGTCCCCTCAAATTGCCTCCGTTATCTCCACCTTGGGATCGTGTCAGTGTCCATGTGTGTCTTGAGTCCGTGTGTGTCTTGAATCCGTGTGTGTCTTGAGTCCGTGTGTGTCTTGAGTCCGTGTGTGTCTTGAGTCCGTGTGTGTCTTGATTCCGTGTGAGTCTTGATTCCGTGTGTCTTGAGTCCGTGTGTGTCTTGAGTCCGTGTGTGTCTTGAGTCCGTGTGTGTCTTGAGTCCGTGTGTGTCTTGAGACCGTGTGTGTGTTGAGTCCGTGTGTCTTGATTCCGTGTGAGTGTGTATTGATTCCGTATGTGTCCGTGTTAGAGTCTATGAGTGTCCGTGTCCGTGTCCGTGTCCCTGGGGTTTTGAGTCCAGGATGCAATTTGTGTCCCCTCAAATTGCCTCCCTTATCTCCACCTTGGGATCGTCCATGTGTGTCTTGAGTCCGTGTGTGTCTTGAGTCCGTGTGTGTCTTGAGTCCGTGTGTGTCTTGAGTCCGTGTGTGTCTTAAGTCCGTGTGTGTGTCTTGAGTCCGTGTGTGTCTTGAGTCCGTGTGTGTCTTATGTCCGTGTGTGTCTTGAGTCCGTGTGTGTCTTGAGTCCGTGTGTGTCTTGAGTCCGTGTGTGTCTTGAGTCCGTGTGTGTCTTGAGGCCGTGTGCGTCTTGATTGTCCGGGTGTCTTTGGGGTTTTGGGTCCAGGAAGCTATTTGTGTCGACCCAAATTGCCTCCCTTCTCCCCACCTGAAATCCAGGTGGATTGAAAGACCTGCCCGAGGTCAGTGGATCCAGGTATCCGTCCGTGGGCCCCCGGACTTCAACCCTTCCCCACATTCCAAGGGGTCAGTCAATCAATCTTCGGCTATCCAGAGAATCTATCGAAACTGATGCTCCTACAGGAGGGGACACACAGAGAAATCTGTGCCCTGTACTTGCAACCATTCCGACAGGCTCGAACGCAGGTCTATTCGGATTAAGAACATGTTCTATCCGACTAGGCCACGCTGGAATTGCCTTTTGAATAAAATTTGGCACTTGTATTTATATCTCGTAGTAAGGTTAGTCAGTGTCTATTTACCAACATTTGCAATGATTGACGTGTGAAGTTGTGAGTTTGTGTTGACAGTTAGAAATACATGACAGCTTATTCGATGAGGTTGCAGTCCAGTGACGCGGTTTCATGAACGAATATTGGAGAATTTAGGCAAACTGACGTGTGTGTGTGTGTGTGTGTGTGTGTGTGTGTGTGTGTGTGTGTGTGTGTGTTTAATGGTATGTATTAAATAATATTTAGTGTGGTGTGTGTCTAAATGAGTTTGTGAATCAAACAATCCAATACCTAATATGTGCTAATTTAGGCCTCGTTTTATATATATATATATATATATATATATATATATATATATATATATATATATATATATATATATATATAATATTTTACTAGGGAATGAAAATCCGGTTTGTTTTATTCTATAGTTTTTTTTTTCAACAATAAATAGTACATAGGCGAACGAACGGTTTGGCTGGGTAAATATAGCGTTGTGGCGGCCATTTTCTCTGGTGGGCAGTGGGCGGGGTGGGGGGGGGGGGGGTTGGAGGGTGGTCTTTGGTGAGGGTAGTTATGTTTGAGCCTCGGTTGGGGGGTAGGATGTTGGTAGGGGGGGCCGAGGGAGCAGCAGAGGGGGGAATGAGGGGTGGGGGGACTGAATGGCATGGGGTTGCCAGTTTAGTGATTATGATAATAATTTTTGGAGATAGGTTATATATGGAAAGGTGTTCAGGAAGGAATAAGAAAAGTGTTTCGAACTGATGTAAGTATATGAGTTATAGTGATTCATGTTAGAAGGAAAATACGTACTTAAAAAGGTGTAGAGATTTGTAGTTGACTTTATTTGCTTAATAATGTTTTAATTAACGGTAAAGGACCATTGGGGATAGATATTCAACATCATATTGAGTGGACAAGTTTTAGTAGGCAGGCAGGCAGAGAGAGAGAGAATGGACTAATAAATAGGTATACATTTTTTTTCTCGAATGGTATACTTTAATAATCATAGGTACATATTTCAAAGTGCGACATTCTTGCCCGCGCGCGCACGCGCACACACAAAAACACACACACACACTCACTGAAAGGAAACTTTCAGAACGTTATATACCAAATATGTCAGACCAATCCTAGAGTATGCAGCTCCAGCATCGGGTCCATATGTAGTCAAGCATAAGACTAAACTGGAAAAGATTCAAAGGTTTGCCACCACACTAGTACCCGAGGTAAAAGGTATGAGCTACGAGGAGCGACTACGGGAATCAAGCCTCACTTCGTTGGAAGACAGAAGAGTTAGGGGGCACATGATCACCACATTAAAGATTCTCAAGGGAATTGATAGGGTAGATAAAGACAGGCTATTTAACATAAGGGCACACGCACTAGGGGACACAGGTGGAAACTGAGTGCCCAAATGAGCCACAGAGTTATTAGAAATAACTTTTTTTAGTGTCAGAGTGGTTGACAAATGGAATGCATTAGGAAGTGATGTGGTGGAGGCTGACTCCATGCACAATTTCAAGTGTAGATATGATAGAGCCCAATAGGCTCCAACCTGTACACCTGTTGATTGACGGTTGTGAGGCGGGACCAAAGAGCCAGATCTCAACCCCCGCAATCACAATAAGGTGAGTACAATTAGGTGAGTACACACAAACTCATTGTTATTTTTTTCTGGAACACAACCCGACAAACCGTTTAACAACCAGGTATCTACTCACTGCTTCGTGAAGAGAATCGTTCAGTTAAGGATTGGTGCCTAGTCAATCCGCTCTTCCCGGCTAGACAGGATATGAACCAAGGCGAAATCGCTTGAGAAGCGCGAGATGAGTGCCTTGCCACTGATCCACAGGGACTGTCCAAATATGAATGCCATCAGCAGCACTAGCAGTTGGTGTTACCAGGCAGGTTACCCATCCAATTACTAACCAAATTGAAAGTTGCTTAACTTGGCTAATGGAACGAGAAGCAGTGTCCTTTAAGTGGTAGTATGGCCGTTGTTATTGTATACAAGTGGTAACCAATAACTTGTCAGTGAGTGATGATAATGGTAACTGTGGCGGAGGATACTCACACATACCAGCCAATTCTCCATTAATGATAATACTTATAGCAACTATTTAGTCAAACAAACAAACCAAAAGTGGACTTTTGCACCAACATGGAAATGTTTGGATGCCATTGATCTCGCACAAATTGCTCATAAATGCCACACGCTGGTATTTAAAGAACCTAAACAATCCTCTTCAAAGAACGAATGACTACTCTTAGGCCTTGGATTATGCTCTCTTAGGCTTCATTGACAGTACATATAACTTCTTTAAGTCGGGAGACAGGCAGTCTATATATATGCATGTTAGGCTTGTATAGTGGTCTCGAAAACGCCACCTCACAAGGTCAAACTAACCCTCATTCACCAGGATGCCAGTGGGTCACCAACTCCTGGATACCTATTTACTGCTAGGTGAATTGGTGCATTAGGTGATAGGAAACGCTACGAACAATTACAGCCCTGCCCGACCGCGATTCGAACCCTGGAATCCCATATTGTGAGTCGAGAAGGAACACATCATTCATGTTATATATTTATGTGTACTCACCTATTTTTGTCAGGAGGATCGAGCATTAATCTTAGAGTCTGCCTTTTAAGCCGTCGTTTTTTTATAGCAATAACTCCTGGCCTATTTCCTAACCTAACCAAGCCTAACCTATACCCTTCCCTAACCACAATCCTTGACCTACCACAATCTATAGCCAAACCTAATCTAACCTAACCTAATCTAAACCTAACCTAACCTACACTTAAACCTAACCTAACCTAAATAACCTAATCTAACTAAACCAAACCTAAACTAACCTAACCAAACTATTCTAACCTAACTTAACCTAACCTAACTATCCTAACCTAACTAGCCTAACCAAACTTAACCTATCTATCCTAACCTAACCTAACCAACACCCACCTCGCAAGATCAAACACCTAAACTGACCCTGACCTAACCCTCACCAGGATGCAATCCTACAAGAAGCTCACAACTCCTGGATCCCTGTTACTGCTCGGAGAAAAGAGGCATTAGGTGATAGGAAACGCCACCTTAATTTCATTCCTGCCTGTCCGGGTTTCGATCCAGGAATCCCCGATTGTTAGTCTAGAAGGAACACATACATGTTTCATATCTCTGTGTACTCACCTATTTCTACTTACAGGACCGAGCAACAGTTTTTGAACGTTGGCATTATAGCCGCCGGTTGTTTAAAGCAATGATTCCTGGTCTATTTCTCTGTCATATCAACTTTTAAAATTATGAATGGAGTTTGCATCTACAACTGTGGGTGTTTGTAAGTTTGTTCTCACCTAGTTGTATTCACCTAGTTGTGTTTGCTAGGTTTGACCTTCAGATCTTTGGTCCCACCTCTCAACCATCTCAATTGCTCAAGTAGTTTTTCCAGAAGTTATGTAACTCATAACTCTCAGCTCTGTTGGAAACCAGGCTGGGGCTGCATATTCAATGATTTGTCTCCCATAGGTTGAAAAAAAGGTTACTTCTTCTTTATACAAGTTAGAAATGTACTTACTTTGAACTAGTAACAAGACTAGAGTCTACTCGGCCTAGTCGGATAGGCCGTGTTCTTAATCTTGATGATCAGGCTGCGTTCGAGCTTGTCGAAACGATTGCAATTACAGGGCACAGATCCCTCTCCTGTAGCAGCATTACTTTCCATAGATTCTCTGGATTCTCTGGACCTTCTGGCAGTTCTCACGTTAACAAATTTAAAACAGTTTATTGACAAACAAGAAGCAACACATTCCTTTGATGTTTAAAATTTTATTAAAAATTTTAAATTTAAAAACAAATTTTTTATTAAAATTTTAATAAAATTTGATGTTTAAAATTTAAAATTTTTAAAAAATTTAATAAAAATGTTTTATCTCTGTGCGTGTGTCTTGATTCCAATGTGTCTTGATTCCGTACATTCCGTGCGTGTCTTGATTCCGTGTTATGTCTTGATCTATTTATCTATTTGATAAATATATTTATCTTGATTCCGATTATCTTGATTATCTTGATTATCTTGATTAAATATATTTATCTTGATGTCTTGATTCCGTGCGTGTCTTGATTCCGTGTTATGTCGATTCCGTGTTATGTCGATTCCGTGTTATGTCTTGATTCCGTGTGAGTCTTGATTCCGTGTTATGTCTTGATTCCGTGTTATGTCTTGATTCCGTGTTATGTCTTGATTCCGTGTTATGTCTTGATTCCGTGTGAGTCTTGATTCCGTGTTATGTCTTGATTCCGTGTTATGTCTTGATTCCGTGTGAGTCTTGATTCCGTGTGAGTCTTGATTCCGTGTGAGTCTTGATTCCGTGTGAGTCTTGATTCCGTGTGAGTCTTGATTCCGTGTGAGTCTTGATTCCGTGTGAGTCTTGATTCCGTGTGAGTCTTGATTCCGTGTGAGTCTTGATTCCGTGTGTGTCTTGATTCCGTGTGAGTCTTGATTCCGTGTGAGTCTTGATTCCGTGTGTGTCTTCATTCCGTGTGTGTCTTGATTCCGTGTGTGTCTTGATTCCGTGTGAGTCTTGATTCCGTCATAGTCTATGAGTGTCAGTGTCCGTGTCCGTGTCCCTGGGGTTTTGAGTCCAGGAGGCCATTTGTGTCCCCTCAAATTGCCTCCGTTATCTCCACCTTGGGATCGTGTCAGTGTCCATGTGTGTCTTGAGTCCGTGTGTGTCTTGAATCCGTGTGTGTCTTGAGTCCGTGTGTGTCTTGAGTCCGTGTGTGTCTTGAGTCCGTGTGTGTCTTGATTCCGTGTGAGTCTTGATTCCGTGTGTCTTGAGTCCGTGTGTGTCTTGAGTCCGTGTGTGTCTTGAGTCCGTGTGTGTCTTGAGTCCGTGTGTGTCTTGAGACCGTGTGTGTGTTGAGTCCGTGTGTCTTGATTCCGTGTGAGTGTGTATTGATTCCGTATGTGTCCGTGTTAGAGTCTATGAGTGTCCGTGTCCGTGTCCGTGTCCCTGGGGTTTTGAGTCCAGGATGCAATTTGTGTCCCCTCAAATTGCCTCCCTTATCTCCACCTTGGGATCGTCCATGTGTGTCTTGAGTCCGTGTGTGTCTTGAGTCCGTGTGTGTCTTGAGTCCGTGTGTGTCTTGAGTCCGTGTGTGTCTTAAGTCCGTGTGTGTGTCTTGAGTCCGTGTGTGTCTTGAGTCCGTGTGTGTCTTATGTCCGTGTGTGTCTTGAGTCCGTGTGTGTCTTGAGTCCGTGTGTGTCTTGAGTCCGTGTGTGTCTTGAGTCCGTGTGTGTCTTGAGGCCGTGTGCGTCTTGATTGTCCGGGTGTCTTTGGGGTTTTGGGTCCAGGAAGCTATTTGTGTCGACCCAAATTGCCTCCCTTCTCCCCACCTGAAATCCAGGTGGATTGAAAGACCTGCCCGAGGTCAGTGGATCCAGGTATCCGTCCGTGGGCCCCCGGACTTCAACCCTTCCCCACATTCCAAGGGGTCAGTCAATCAATCTTCGGCTATCCAGAGAATCTATCGAACTGATGCTCCTACAGGAGGGGACACACAGAGAAATCTGTGCCCTGTACTTGCAACCATTCCGACAGGCTCGAACGCAGGTCTATTCGGATTAAGAACATGTTCTATCCGACTAGGCCACGCTGGAATTGCCTTTTGAATAAAATTTGGCACTTGTATTTATATCTCGTAGTAAGGTTAGTCAGTGTCTATTTACCAACATTTGCAATGATTGACGTGTGAAGTTGTGAGTTTGTGTTGACAGTTAGAAATACATGACAGCTTATTCGATGAGGTTGCAGTCCAGTGACGCGGTTTCATGAACGAATATTGGAGAATTTAGGCAAACTGACGTGTGTGTGTGTGGTGTGTGTGTGTGTGTGTGTGTGTGTGTGTGTGTGTGTGTTTAATGGTATGTATTAAATAATATTTAGTGTGGTGTGTGTCTAAATGAGTTTGTGAATCAAACAATCCAATACCTAATATGTGCTAATTTAGGCCTCGTTTTATATATATATATATATATATATATTATATATATATATATATATATATATATATATATATATATATATATAATATTTTACTAGGGAATGAAAATCCGGTTTGTTTTATTCTATAGTTTTTTTTTTCAACAATAAATAGTACATAGGCGAACGAACGGTTTGGCTGGGTAAATATAGCGTTGTGGCGGCCATTTTCTCTGGTGGGCAGTGGGCGGGGTGGGGGGGGGGGGGTTGGAGGGTGGTCTTTGGTGAGGGTAGTTATGTTTGAGCCTCGGTTGGGGGTAGGATGTTGGTAGGGGGGGCCGAGGGAGCAGCCAGAGGGGGGAATGAGGGGTGGGGGGACTGAATGGCATGGGGTTGCCAGTTTAGTGATTATGATAATAATTTTTGGAGATAGGTTATATATGGAAAGGTGTTCAGGAAGGAATAAGAAAAGTGTTTCGAACTGATGTAAGTATATGAGTTATAGTGATTCATGTTAGAAGGAAAATACGTACTTAAAAAGGTGTAGAGATTTGTAGTTGACTTTATTTGCTTAATAATGTTTTAATTAACGGTAAAGGACCATTGGGGATAGATATTCAACATCATATTGAGTGGACAAGTTTTAGTAGGCAGGCAGGCAGGCAGAGAGAGAGAATGGACTAATAAATAGGTATACATTTTTTTTCTCGAATGGTATACTTTAATAATCATAGGTACATATTTCAAAGTGCGACATTCTTGCC